>NC_041387.1:340344238-340352928 GCF_002162155.2 Triticum dicoccoides | reverse complement strand
GGAGGCGAGTCCATCACACCTCGTCTCCCCTGTCTATCTTAGGGGTGTGTCTCTGTGATTGCGTGTGTTGTTTGGATGGAAAACAGAATAACCACACTCCGCCTATCAACCAAGCGCACTGCATGCGTTAGTGCGAGGCCGAGCAGGGGGTGGGGAGGGGGGTATGGACCCCCCCTCCCCACCCCCCTGTGAGGCCGAGCCTGGAATGGCCCGGAGCAGGCGGCGACGCGGCGTGCCGCGGCGCCGCATGCGGAGGCGAGTCCATCACACCCAGTCGCCCGCAGTCTATCTTAGGGGTGTGGCTCTGGGGTTGCGTGCATTGTTAGGATGGAAAACAGAAAAACCGCACTACCTGTCAACCAAGTGCACTTCGTGTGTTAGCGCGAGGCAGAGCAGGGGGAGGGGGGCTCGTGACCCCCCTCCCCACCCCCTGCGAGGCCCAGCCTGGAACGAACTGGAGCAGACGGCAATGCGGCGTGCCGCGGCAACGCATATGGAGGCGAGTCCATCACACCCTGTTGCCCCTTGTCTATCTTAGGGGTGTGTCTCTAGGGTTGCGTGCATGGTTTGGATGGAAAATAGAATAACCACACTGTGCCTATTAACAAAGCGGAGTGCATGCGTTGGCATGAGGCCAAGTAGGGGGAGGGGGTCGTGACCCCCCTCCCCACCCCCTGCGAGGACGATCCTAGAACGAGCCGGAGCAGGCGCCGCGTCGCCGCATGCGGAGGCGAGTCCATCACACCCCGTCACCCCTGTCTATCTTAGGGGTATGGCTCTAGGGTTCCGTGCGTTGTTAGGATGGAAAACAGAATAACCGCACTGCGCCTGTCAACCAAGCGTATTCCGTGCATTAGCACGAGGCCGAGCAGGGGTGTCGGGAGGATGAACCCCGGGCAGGCAACGGAACCCAGATCCTTTTTGAAAACAATGGGGCCGGCGTCCCCCCTCAAGCCAGCATGCGCTTGGCCGGGTCGCTCGACCCAGCCAAACCCCGCAACCCGGCCGAACTCTCTGACCCAGCCAGGCACCTTGATTCGGCCTCAACAACTAGTACAAGATAGCCAAACCCGGCGTGACCAAGGCTTCCTCAACAACCCAACTCCACCTGTGGCGTGCTCCGCAACCCAGCCACGGGTCAGCTCCCATCCCATCCAGGTCGTACGATGGGACGAGTCTTCAGCCACTGATGACCAAGGCAACAATGCCCCGCCCATGCCTCTGGTCAGCCGAAGCGTGGCAACTGTGCCCCTCACCTACCCGCTGACCAGGGCCGGCATGGCTACAGTGCCCTCGTCATCACCACTGACGACAGCAAGCAGCGACCTGACGGAGCACCACTGTACACGACTTGGCTCGGCCATGCCCTGACGATCGACAAGACGACGCATAGTCCCCCTAGGTACGCGGGGCCCGCACCTAGGGGAACCCAGCAAACCACATGCCCCCAGCGGGCCCCAGCCTGGGTCCCCAGACGCCAATGACCCGGACCCACCAACTTGTAACATTACCATTGTATCCTTGGAGGGTTGGCCTATAAACCCCCCCCCCCAGGAGCCCACGCATACAAGGGCAGGTAGAGAGGTAAGCAAGTAGGAAAGCATAGAGGAACTTGCCACCAAACAGTAACATCCACCCGGGGAGAAGGAGCAGCCTAAGCCTTGGCCAGCCTTCCTTCCTCCTCCATACAGCTCTACGAGCAACCTTGTACTGTCGCACATCAAACTACACTCAGCAAGACTAGGGGTGTTATCTCTCCGGAGAGCCACGAACCTGGGTATGTCTTGCGTCCACCCTCGCTCATGCCAACCCCGCCTCTGGAGCCCACCAGTGCCCTCGAGCCTCCTCCTCTCTTTAGCCATCCCATGGAATATGCCGTGCACCCACCACAACAGTTGGCGCCCACCGTGGGGCAGCTCGAGGAGTTGGCCGGGAGCATGCTTCAGACGGGGCCCTTCTCCAATCCGACGAGTCTGTAATGCTGGCGGACGACGTTGTTGACGCACTCGCTGCCTCCTTCGCCGCGCTGCGCATCTCTGATGCGCCCACGACCGACGAATACCTCAGCGAGGTTCTTAGCTACTCCGACTCCCCCCTCTCCCTCGACGGTGGCATTTCCACCGGGGCAATGGACGTCCACATGGTGGTCTTCGTCACCGGCGATGGCGCCTCCTCCTCATCGAGCAAGACGAGGAAGGCTACCGAAGCCAGGGCCGCAGCAGACTGGACCGAGCCGTCCGATCCATTGTGCACCGTGATGCAGAGCCTCCATTTCCCCATTGGCACCGATGTCGATGCCACCAACATCGCTGAGGCCCGAGCCCAGCTTGAGGAAAGGCGCCAGCAGATGCTGGACCTGTCCGAGACGCTCGCCGCCAGGATTCCACTCAGCTGGAGCGCAACACCGCCTACGGATTCACGCCCGCCGCGGCCGAGCCGAGCCGGGTCGCCGACGTGCACGCCCGGGGAGGAGCAATCGGCCGGGCCCTCGGCGCTGTCCCGACCATCTATGAGACCCTAGCGAAGAACATGCGCGCTGCCCAGGCAGCCGCAGTCGACCTAGATCAGCTCACGGGCGAAGAAATGAAGGAGCGCATCGGGCGGATGCGCGACCTCCTCAACACGGCCAACGCCCAGCAAGACCGCCTCAACGAACTCGCCAAGCCAGCGGTGTCCGGCTCCGCCCGCGTCGGCTGACCCGGCAAACTTCAGCACACGACGTCCTCGCCACCCGGCGCATTCCGGCTGAGCCTGGACCCAGCGCGACCCGGCTGCCATGGCTGCCAGTGGTTTGGGCGACGAGCCCATCCCGGAGATCCAGCACGGACCCGGCTAGCATCGCCGGCGTCCGACTCCAACCGACCCAGCCCCCCGTGGCCTGGTCGCCAGTCGACTCGGCCCACGCGCCATCGACGACACCAACGCTTGCCACCGCCTCGACCAGCTCGATCACTCCTTGGAGGTGGAGGAAAGCGGCGCTATTGGGCCGGCGTGCTTCGGCGCACGCATCCGGGAAGAGCCCTTTCCTAAAGGGTTCATGCTTCCCCGCGACACCCCCAAGTACAATGGGACTGTGAAGCCAGAAGATTGGCTCACCGACTACACCACCGCCATTGGCATCACCGATGCCAATCGCCGACTCGCCGTGTGCTATGCACCACTCATGCTCCAAGGGTCGGCCTCACCTGCTTGAACAGTCTGCTAATGGGCAGTGTCAACACGTGGGTCGATTTCGAGCAAGCCTTCATCCGCAACTTCACGGGGACCTACAAGCGACCCGGCCGCCCTAGCCAGCTCGCCATGTGCGTGCAGGGGCCTATGGAGATCGGTCGCGAGTACCTCACATGCTGGACCGAGCTCTGGAACAGCTGCATGGACGTCCATGAAGTCCAAGCAATCCAGTACTTCATCAACGGGTGCCGAGACGGCACCCTCTTCAAGCATAAGCTCTTACGCTCCGAGTCGGCCACCATGGACGCACTCATGGTGACGGCGGACAAATACGCCAACACCGAATCCACCATGAAGATCCAGGTGGCATTGGATGAAGACGGCAAGGCAAAGTCGGTTCCCCCTCTGAAGCCGACTGGCGAAAGCAGCCTGCAGCAGCATCACCAGAACAATAAGCGCAAGGCCGACCAGCCGGCGCAACGCTACGACAACCGGCTCGTCACGGCCACTAAGCCCGCGGCGGACCCGGCAGCCAAGCGCTGGCAGACCAGCAAGACGGCGTCGCAAGCCGCCATGAGCTTCGAAGAGATGCTCGACGCCCCCTGCAAACACCACAGTGGCGCAAGGCCATCCACAAACACGCTTCGGCAGTGCAACATCACCAAGCGCATCATGAGGGGCGACATCCCGCCCCCTCCGGCTTCGGCTCCGGGCACGGGGCAGCCGCGTCCACCTCCACTGCCGGCTCCAGCCGGCGGCACGATGCGCAACGACGCCTACCTGGACCAAAACGCTTCCTACATGTTCTTCACCAGCCTCGGCGACAACAAGCGCAGCGAGCGCCTCCTTCGGCAAGAGGTGAACACCGTCGTCCCGGCCAAACCAGAGTTCATGCATTGGTCGGACCGCCTGGTCACCTGGACCCGAGAGGACCACCCGGCAGTCATGCCGAATCCGGGTGGCTACGCCCTCGTCCTCAACCCCACCATGGTTGCACGACACACATGCAAGTTTTCCCGAGTCCTCATTGACGATGGCAGCGGCATCAATATCCTCTACCGCGACATAATGACCAAACTTGGCCTCAAGGCCGAGGATCTGGAACCGACCCGGACGATCTTCCATGGCATCATACCCGGCCTCTCCTGCTCCCCCATTGGTCGGGTCCGGCTCAACGTCCTGTTCGGTGACAGCAACCATTTCCGGCGCGAACCGATCTGGTTCGAGGTGGTGGACCTGTCCAGTGCGTACCGCGCATTGCTGGGCCGACCCGCGCTCGCCAAATTCATGGCGGTCCCCCACTACGCGTATCTGAACATGAAGATGCCGGGTTCGAAGGGCCTCATCACCATTACCGGCGACTACCGCAAGTCCCTGGAGTGCGCCCGAGACGGCGCCAAGCTTGCCGAGTCGCTGGTCATTGCCGAGGAGCGGCGCCATCTCGACCGGATCGTCGCCATGGCAGGCGAGGCCTCGGCCGCGTCAATCCCGACCAAGGACCTGGCCGACGAGGCCGCCTTCATGCCCTCCAAGGAGACAAAGAAAGTGAAGCTGAACCCGGAGGATCCCAGCTGCAGCAAGTACGTTGTCGTAGGCGCCCGCCTCGACAACAAATAAGAAGGCGAGCTCGTCGATTTCCTCCGTGAGAATTGGGATATCTTCGCATGGACCCCCAAGGACATGCCGGGCACAAACTCCACGTCCGCAAGGATGCCAAGCCTGTCCATCAACCCCTGCGACGTTTTTCCGAAGAGAAGAGAAGAACCATCGGTGAAGAGGTCACCAAGCTTTTGGCGGCCGCTTCATCATGGAAGTGTTTCACCACGAGTGGCTGGGCAATCCAGTCCTCCTCCTGAAGAATAACAAGACCTGGCGCATGTGTATCGACTACACCAGCCTCAACAAGGCCTGTCCCAATGATCCGTTCGCCCTCCCGCGGATCGACCAAGTCATCGACTCGGCCGCCGAGTGCGAGCTCCTATCCTTCCTGGACGCTTACTCCGGCTACCACCAGATCAAGTTGGACCCGGCCGACACCCTGACGACTTCCTTCATCACGCCCTTTGGGGAGTATTGCTACATCACCATGACGTTCGGCTTGAAGAATGCCGACGCCACCTTCCAACGCTGCATGCAGAAATGCCTGCTGCCGCAACTTGGCCGCAATATCCATGTTTACGTGGACGACATCATGGTGAAGACCAAGCAGCACCTCACGCTCCTCGATGACTTGAAGGAAACATTCGCCAACCTCCGCGAATACAAGGTCAAGCTTAACCCGGAAAAATGTGTTTTCGGCGTCCCGGACGGAAAGCTACTCGGCTTCCTCGTCTCGGAACGCGGCATCGAGGCGAACCCGGAGAAGATCAAGGCCATCGAGCACATGCGCAAGCCGGCTCGGCTGCGCGATGTCCAGAAGTTCATTGGCTGCTTGGCCTCGGTCAGCCAGTTTCTAAGCCGGCTGGGTGAGAGGGCGCTACCCCTGTACCAGCTAATGAAGAAGACGAAGTCGTTCAAATGGAACGACCAGGCACACGAGGCTTTCCAAGACCTCAAACGCATGCTCTCCACCACACCAGTCCTCGCCGCATCGGTCGACAAGGAGTCGTTGTTGCTCTACATAGTCACGACCTCACGGGCGGTCAGCATGGTGCTGGTGGTCGAGCGACCAGAGAAGGGCAAGATCCAAGCCGTCCAGCGCCTGGTATACTATTTGAGTGAGGTGCTCTCCAACTCCAAGCAGAACTACCCGCAGTACCAGAAGATGTGTTACGGCGTGTACTTTACCGCCAAGAAGCTGAAGCAGTACTTCCAAGAGCACGTCATCACCATGGTCAACACGGCTCCCATCGGAGAAATTATCAGGAGCCGAGATGCCTTTGGACGGGTCGGCAAGTGGGCGCTCCAGCTGGCCGGCCACACCATCCTCTACGAGCCCCGCACCATGATCAAGCCTCAGGCCCTGGCCGACTTCCTCGTCGACTGGACCGAGACCCAGTACCTTCCGCCGCCTCCCAACACGACACACTGACGCATGCATTTTGATGGGTCCAAGATACGACTCGGCATAGGGGCCGGCATTGTGCTGTCGTCCCCAAAGGGCGACTGACTCCGCTACGCACTCTAGATCCACTTCGCTGCCTCCAACAATGTCTCCGAGTACGGACCCCTTGTGCACGGCCTCCGGCTTTCCAAGGAACTCGGCATCCGGCGCATCTTGTGCTACGGCGACTCGGACCTGGTGGTGCAACAGTGCTCCGACGAATGGGACACCCGCGACTCCAACATGGCAAGCTACCGCTTCCTCGTCTAGAAGCTGTCCGGATCCTTCGAGGGTTGCGGGTTCCTCCAAGTTCCGCGCACGGAGAACGAAGCGGCCGACACACTCGCCAAGATCGCCTCGTCCCGGCAGTCCATCCCATCCGGCGTGTCCCTCGAGCACCTGCACAAGCCAGGAGTCAAGCCATCGCTGGACTCCGAGTCCATCCATGTTCCAGATGACCCGGCCGCATCTCAACCCGGCCCGGGGGCTGCTCAACCCTGCCCGGGGACTGCCGAACCCGGCCCGGTGGCTGCTCATCTCGTCCAGGCCACCGTCGCCCCAGACCCGGCCATCGCCATCCCCGACCCAGGGGCTGCTCAACCCGGCTCGGGGGCTACCAACTCGGAACCCGCCCCGGTGGCCGTCTTCACAGTTGTAACGGCTCCATCTTGGGCCGTGCCAATATCAGAATTCCTGGAGAACGTGGTTCTCTCCATGGATGAGACCGAAGCCCGGCTAGTGCCATGCTGGGCGTCCGCCTACAGCATCATCAACAACGAGCTCGTCAAGTGCAGCTCCACCGGTGTCTTCCAACGCTGCGTCGAGCAGGAGCAAGGTGTCGAGATCCTCCTCGACATACACCAGGGCGTATGTGGGCACCACGCTGAGTCGCGATCCCTAGTGGCCAAGGCTTTCAGCCACAGTTTCTACTGGCCCACGGACCTCCAAGACGCTGAGTCCCTCGTTCTCAAGTGTGAGGGGTGCCAGCGCTTCAGCAAGCACAACCAGCAGCCGGCGTCAGCACTCCGCACCATTCCGATCGCCTGGCCCTTCACGGTCTAGGTACTCGACATGGTGGGACTCTTCAAAACCGCCAGAGGCGGCATGATGCATCTACTGGTGGCGGTGGACAATTTCACCAAGTGGATCGAAGCACAGCCAATCCAGAAACTGGACGGGCCAACAACCGTCCGGTTCATCAAACACATAGCAGTTCGCTACGGCATGCCGAACAGCATCATCACGGACAACGACACCAACTTCGCCAAGGGCGCGCTCGAGCAATACTGCTCCGTCTCCGGCATCCGCCTTGACCTGGCCTCCGTTGCACACCCGCACTCCAATGGGCATGTCGAGTGGGCCAACGGACTCATGCTGTATGGCATCAAGTCGCGACTCGTCGAGCCACTCATCCGCTCAACCGGCAGCTAGCTCGAGGAGTTGCCGGCCGTTCTCTGGAGTCTTCGAACCACACCGAATCGGTCGACCGGGTTCACCCTGTTCTTCCTCATCTATGGAGCAGACGCCATCATCCCGACCAACGTCGAGTTCGACTCGCCGCGTGTCATGATGTACACCGAAGGCAAAGCCAAAGAAGCCCACGAAGACGGCGTCGACCTACTCGAAGAAGCCCGCCTCCTGGCGCTCAGCCGTTCGGCCATCTAGCAGCAAGGCCTGAGGCACTACCACAGCAAGAAGATCAAGCCCCCCACGTTTTGCGAGGGCAACCTTATCCCCCGACTCGTCCAAGAGCAAGACGGCCAGCACAAGCTGGCCCCTCCATGGGAGGGCCCATTCATCGTGAGCAGGGACTTGCGCGACCGCAACACCTACTAGCTCATTGACACACGCAAGTCCAACAAGCGCAAGAGAGACACCGCCGGTGAAGAAACGACCCGGTCGTGGAACACGGAACTCCTCCGCCCGTTTTACAGTTAGCCGCATGAGTGTATGTATCATCGCCTTTTGTAAACGCATGAAACTATGGGGTCCCCGAACGAGACTCAGGGGCTGCCTTTTGTCGACCAACTTAATGTGTCCCTACTTTTTTCTGCATCACTATGCTCCTGAACCTAGCCACCGGTCCGACTCGCTCGACCCGGGGGCTCGGGGACTGGCCAGCTTGATCGCCACCCCGCCGCCTCAGTTGGTGTTTCCTGATGCACTAAGGACGCTACAGTCCCCCACTTCGCCCTAAGCCACAGACCCAGCTTCGGTTGTCGGCTGGCAAGCACAACGCACCAGAGCTCCTTCACGCTTCAAACACCAAGTCAAAGGCTGTCGGGTCGACCAACCTGACCCGTCGCTCAGAAAATAAGAGTAAACAGCCACACGACCGGCTGCTCACCAACCGGCTCCGCCGGGTTGCCGCCAACCGGCCCAGTGGGTGTTTCGCTCGCGGTCAACGTTTTGAAAAAACCAAAGTACTGCGCCCTCCTCTCAAAGAACCGAACTCCTTGTGACGGACCTGAGCCTC
>NC_041387.1:340328788-340344090 GCF_002162155.2 Triticum dicoccoides | reverse complement strand
AGCGCAAGAAATCGGTCCAAAAAACGAAAAGCAAGAGTACAAACATTCGCGACATGTACACATAAATATTTAAAGGCCCACGGCCCGAGTTCATTACACCCAGAACTCCCAGTGGCTGGGTGGACCTGCTACCTACCAAATCCTACTAAGACATCTCAGGCATCTCCAGCGCCACGTCGCGATGTCGACGGCTCTCCCCTGGCGGCCTCCGGGTACAGCGAGGTACCGGTGTCCTCCTCGGCACCCCCATCGCGGTAGATGCCTGTCTCTTTGGAGCTCCCCTCCGGTCATGGAGAAGCAGGCCGTAGTCATCGCCGGCCACGACCCCGCCGTCCTCCGCCCGCTCGGGGTGGAACTCGTCGTGGAAGGCAAACTCGGCGATGTAGCCGGACCAGGAGGCAATCCGGCCGGCTCGCTCCTGCAATAGCTGCTCCAAGCCGGCCCGCTGGCCCATCAAGGCGTCCAGTTGCAGGTCCATATGCCAAGACAGCACGAACCGGAGCGCCATCTCAGCACCGGCACGAGCGGCGGAGATGCGCCACTCGTGAAGCCGGTTCGGCCCCATCTCCAGCCAACGCGCTAGCCACGTGGAGCTGTTCGGCTCGACAGAGCCCGGCCAAAGGGCCATCGTCGTCGTCGTGCCGTCCTGGGACAGCCGCCCCATCTGCTCCCTTAGGACCCGCAGGCGGGCCTCGGACGCAGTAATGATTTCCGGGAAGGTCCACGCCACCTACGGGTCCGTCTCGGATCCGACCACTCCCGTCGGGTCGCGCTGAAAGCGGACAGGTTCCTCTGCCAGCCGATGCGTCTCCGAGAAGGCCCCCGCCAGAAAGCGAAGCATGTCAGGAAAAAGGACAACAAGGACAAAAAGCCGGATCCTAACCCGGCAAAATGCAAGAAAAGCATTTACTGGAGAAGGACTTTTCCAGGTGCTGCGCTTCAAGCAACATACCGCGCTGCTCCCGATCAATGGTGCGGTCGCGCTCCTGGAGCGCCTTCTCCAGGTCGGCCGCCTTGGCAAGGGCCGCCTTCAACTCGGTGTCCTTGTCATCAGTCACCTTCTCGGCCGCCTCACGACCACGGGCCTCATCCTGAGGGGCCCCCTCTGCCGTGGCAGCCTGCTCCCTCAGGCACTCCACCTCGGCCTGGGGTCGGCCCTTGTCGTCGGCCAGCCTGCTGCGCTGCTGGTTCGCCTCGACTAGGGCCTCCTGCACCTCCACCACCTTGGCGGCCTCCGCCTTAAGGAGCTCCACCTTGGCCTCGAGGCGGCTCTTATGGCCCGCCAGCTGCTACCGCAGCTGGTTGGCCTCGTCAAGTGACCGCCGGGCCGCTGCCGCCTCCGCCCTTGATTGCGCCACCTCGGCGCCAAGGCGGCCGGTGTCGGCAACAAGCCAGTCATAGTGATGACCAGCCCGGAGCAGCCGAGTCTGCCGGGACAACACCTCGGCTGCAAAAAGGAATATTCAGAAAAGAAAAAAAGCAAGACTTAAGATTTGGCCCAACTGTTACACAGTTGGCCCGAATCTCGAGGGCTACACCTAGTGGGTGCGCTAGCGCGCCCCCACTAGAAAAGAGCATGAAGATACCTGCAGCAATGCGGAGCTCCTCCTCCTTGGCGGCGAGCTGCTCCTTAAGCTCCCCGTATTTGCCTAGGAGGCGGTTGAAGGCGCCGACCCGGTAGGCGTCGAGTTGCTGAAGAAAGCAGTAATCAAAACAAGGACAACATTCTAAAGATTCGACCCAACTACTACATAGTTGGCCCGAACCTCGGGGACTACACCCAGTGGGTGCGCTGGCGCGCTCCCACAAAGAAGAAGTTGCAAAAGAAGCTTACCAGCACGGCGCGGTCCAGGTCCCGCGTCCGCTCCACCTCGGCCTGGGCGAAGGCCTCCAGCCGGTCCGTCCGACTGCGCAGACGGCGGCTAACGGCGTCCATCACCGCCTCCTCCTAAGTCTGAGGTCTGAAGACCACGACGCCCCTGCTCCGCGCCGGCTGCGGTGCGACGGCCCAACGCCCTCCCTGCCGGGGCACCAGAGTGTGCTCCCCACTGGCAGCTCCCGACGCGGCCAGCACCTCCTCCAACGCCCTCTCTGGCGTCGTCAACGACCCAGATGCCAGGACGTCCTGCGTCACCGCCACCGGTCCAGATGCCGAGATAGCCTGCTGCACCACCACCGGCCCAGCTGCCAGGGTGGCCTGCGGCACCTCCACCCACGGCGCCTCCTCTGACACCGGCGGCGTCCGTGGCGCCGCCGCCTGCAGCGCCTCCTCCAAGACGGCGCCACCGCCGCCTCCGTCGGGCCCCGCCGGCTCAACAACGTCGACCCGCGGTGGGGTGTCGTCCTCCACCTCCATGACCTCCTGGTCGAGGATCACCACCTCAACCCGGCCTCCATGGCCGCGCTCCCTCACCGACGACGGCTTGAAGACCATCGCCGCCACCACCGAGCCCTCTGGCATCTCGTGCCATGCTGGCTCCTAGCCGGCTCGCGCCCATGCTGCAGCGGCGTCGGTCCAAGCCTGGACCGACGCCGCCTGAACTCCACCCCGGCCCTGTTCCTGTCCCGCCAGGCCAGGCCCTCGGCGTCGGTCGGGTCCAGGACGAGGTCCGGGTCGGCCTGCTCCTCCTCCTCGACCTGGTCGACGGGGTCGGACCGGCTCCTGCGGAACGCAGCCTCCTCGGCGGCCGCGGCATCCGCCGCTGCCCTCGCCAGCGCGATCGGTGACCTAAAGAAGAGGACAGAATGAGCAAAAGCAAAGCCAGCTCGACCGTTTGGACGCGTACAGAAGAACAAACTTACCTTGTCAAGGCCGGGACGGGGGCCGGCCTCCCATGCCCGGCGCCACGCTTCCTCTTGGCCGGCCTCCCGCTCTCGGCCGGGTCCGCCGCGCGCTTCGGGGCCCAGGGCCGCGGCGTGACGCTGTCCTTCCCGTGCGGGCGGCTCGGCGCCGCCCCATGAGGTGACCCGGCCCCGCCTGCGTCGCCGCCTCCCCCGCCCGGCGCCACTACACCAAACAACTGGCATCAGCATCGCTCACACCGTGCCGCGATCAACAACTCGAGAAACACAAAGGAAAAGACAAGACTTACCCGCACGACGCCTAGCGCCAACGTCGACCTCGTCCTCCCCACCGTGGGCCATAGGCTCCTCCGACACCACCATCACCACCTGCGACGGAGCCCGGGCGTAAGGATGTCGGATAGCGTTCAGAAGCACCTCCCGCGTCGCGTTAGGGCGAACTAGGAGATGCGCAGCAGCAAAGTAAGGAGACCAAACACTCACCAGTGGCGCCGGATTCAACTCGCTGTACGACACCTTGCCGAACCGCCAGTCCTCCCCAAGGTTGTTGAGGGAGTCCTGGACTAGGGGGTGTCCGGATAGGCGAACTATCATCATCGGACGGACTCCAAGACTATGAAGATACAAGATTGAAGACTTCATCCCGTGTCCAGATGGGACTTTCCTTGGCGTGGAAGGCAAGCTTGGCGATACAGATATGTAGATCTCCTACCATTGTAACCGACTCTGTGTAACCCTAGCCCTCTCCGGTGTCTATATAAACCGGATGGCTTTAGTCCGTAGGACGAACAACAATCATACCATAGGCTAGCTTCTAGGGTTTAGCCTCCTTGATCTCGTTTTAGATCTACTCTTGTAACACACATCATCATTATTAATCAAGCAGGACGTAGGGTTTTACCTCCATCAAGAGGGCCCGAACCTGGGTAAAACATCGTGTCCCTTGTCTCCTATTACCATCCACCTAGATGCACAGTTCGGGACCCCCTACCCGAGATCCGCCGGTTTTGACACCGAAATTGGTGTTTTCATTGAGAGTTCCTCTGTGTCATCACTAATAGGCTCGATGGCTTTTTCGATCATCAACAATGACGCAGTCCAGGGTGAGACCTTCCTCCCCGGACAGTTCTTCGTATTCGGTGACTTTGCACTGCGGGCCAATTCGCTTGGCCATCTGGAGAAGATCGAAAGCTATGCCCCTGGCCGTCAGGTCAGATTTGGAAGTTTGAACTTCACGGATGACATCCACGGGGACTTGATCTTCGATGGATTCGAGCCACAGCCAAGCGCGCCGCACTGTCACGACGGGCATGATTTAGCTCTGCAGCCGGACAGTACCCTGGAGGCCGCACTCGAGCCCACTCTGATCTTCAATTCGGAGCCGGCTGCGCAGATCGAGGATGGTTGGCTAGACACCGCCTCGGGGGCTGCAACCTCTACGGCGATAGAGCCGAACACTGACCTTGTCCCTCATGAAGCTCGTGACTTCGAGGTGCCGGACTCCTTGCCGGACTCCGAACCTCCCGCGCCCCCTCCAATCGAATCCGATTGGGCACCGGTCATGGAGTTCACCGCTCGGACATCTTTCAACACTCACCTTTCGGCGACATCTTGAGTTCGCTAAAGTATCTCTCGTTATCAGGAGAGCCCTGGCCGGACTGCGGTCAGGACGGTTGGGATGCAGACAACGAAGAAATTCAAAGCCCACCCACCACCCACTTAGTAGCCACTATCGACGATCTAACCGACATGCTAGACTACGACTCCGAAGACATCAACGGTATGGACGACGATGCCGGAGACGACCAAGAACCAGCGCCTACCGGGCACTGGAAAGCGACCTCATCATATGACATATACATGGTGGCTATCCCAAAGGATGGGAATGGAGAAGGAATAGCGGAGGATGACCCCTCGAAGAAACAGCCCAAGCGCCAGCGTCAGCGTCAGCGGCGCCGCTCTAAATCCCGCCACAGCAAGAATGAAGATTCAGGCACCGGAGATAATAACACCCCAGACAGTGCCGAAGACAACCCACTCCAGCAAGATTCAGCACAGGAGGACGGAGACGCCAACCCTCATAAGAGAGCGGCAGAAGAAGAGGTAGACGATTATATGCTTCCCTCCAAAGACGAGGCAAGACTCGACGATGAGGAATTCGTCGTGCCTGAGGATCCCGTCGAACAAGAGCGTTCTAAATGCAGGCTTATGGCCACGGCGAACAGCCTCAAGAAAAAGCAGCAACAGCTTAGAGCTAATCAAGATCTGCTAGCCGACAGATGGACTGAAGTCCTTGCAGCCAAAGAGCATGAGCTCGAACGCCCCACCAAAAGCTACCCTAAACGCAAGCTGCTCCCCCGATTAGAGGAGGAGGCGTATGAACCTACATCACCAGCAGACAATACGGCTGACCGACCACCCCGTGGTCGCGATAGAGAGGCCTCTAGGACCTTCACTAGAACCATACCCCAGCATCGCTCGAAAAGCACAAGGCCACAGGGGAACGCTCTGGACTTGCGAGATATATTGGAGGATAAGGCAAGACAAGCAAGATCGATCTATGGATCGCGTGGGCGCCCCATGATACGTGACGACAACCGTCGCACCGGACACAGTTAGTCCGGCCGGGCCGAACAAAATAGACAAAGCTCTTTTGAGCTCCGTCGTGATATCGCCCAGTACAGAGGCGCCGCACACCCACTATGGTTCACAGATGAAGTAGTGGATCATCAAATCCCCGAAGGGTTTAAACCCGTCAATATTGAATCTTACAATGGCACAACAGACCCCGCGGTTTGGATCGAAGACTATCTCCTCCACATCCACATGGCCCGCGGTGACGATCTTCACGCCATCAAATATCTCCCACTCAAACTTAATGGACCAGCCCGACATTGGCTTAACAGCTTGCCAGCAGAGTCAATCGGGAGTTGGGAAGACCTGGAAGCCGCATTCCTCGATAACTTCCAAGGCACGTATGTGCGACCACCAGACGCTGATGACCTAAGTCACATAATTCAGTAGCCAGACGAATCGGCCAGACAATTCTGGACACGGTTCTTAACCAAGAAAAACCAAATCGTCGATTGTCTGGATGCGGAGGCCCTCGCGGCCTTCAAACATAACATCCGCGACGAGTGGCTTGCCCGGCACCTGGGACAGGAAAAGCCGAAATCCATGGCAGCCCTCACATCACTAATGACCCGCTTCTGTGCGGGTGAGGACAGTTGGCTAGCACGCAGCAACAACCTCAGCAAAAATTCTGGTAGTCCGGATTTCAAGGACCGTAATGGCAGGTCGCGTCGCAACAAAAACAAACGCCCCATTAACGGTGATAATAGTGAAGATACGGCAGTCAATGCCAGATTCAGAGGCTCTAAACCCGGTCAGCGGAAAAAGCCATTCAAAAGAACTACTCTGGGTCCATCCAATTTGGACCGAATACTTGACCGCTCGTGCCAGATACACGGCACCCCCGAAAAGCCAGCCAACCACACCAACAGGGACTGTTGGGTATTCAAGCAGGAAGGCAAGTTAACTGCCGAAAACAATGACAAGGGGCTGCATAGCGATGACGAGGAAGAGACCCGACATCCGAACAATAGAGGACAGAAGGGTTTCCCCCCATAGGTGCGGACGGTGAACATGATATACGCAACGCACATACCCAAAAGGGAGCGGAAGCGTGCACTCAGGGACGTATACGCGATGGAGCCAGTTGCCCCGAAGTTCAATCCATGGTCCTCCTGCCCGATCACTTTTGACCGAAGGGACCACCCCACCAGCATCAGCCATGGCGGATTCGCCGCATTGGTTTTAGACCCAATTGTCGATGGATTTCACCTCACCAGAGTCCTGATGGATGGCGGCAGCAGCCTGAATCTGCTTTATCAGGATACAGTGCGCAAAATGGGCATAGACCCCTCAAGGATTAAACCTACCAAGACGACCTTTAAAGGCATCATACCAGGTGTAGAAGCCAATTGTACAGGCTCAGTTACACTGGAATTGGTCTTCGGATCCCCGGATAACTTCCAAAGCGAGGAGTTAATCTTCGACATAGTTCCGCTCCGCAGCGGCTATCTTGCTCTGCTCGGACGTACCGCGTTCGCAAAGTTCAACGCGGTGCCGCACTACGCATACCTCAAGCTCAAGATGCCAGGCCCTCGAGGAGTCATCACGGTCAACAGAAACACTGAACGCTCTCTCCGAACGGAGGAACACACAGCGGCTCTCGCGGCAGAAGTACAGTGCAGCCTCTTAAGGCAATTCTCGAGTCCGGCCGTTAAGCGAACGGACACAGCTAAACGCGCCTGGAGTAACCTACAACAAGACCACCTGGCACGTTCCAAGCACGCATAGCAGTGCGGCCCCAACCCCAGCCCCTGCAAAACGTCAAGACAGGTCCTTCGCGTACACCATTATGCTCTGAAGATACCATGGGCATGGGGAGAGGGGCACGACCACGATAGGCCCAGAATGCGGCTCAACCACACCAGGGGCTCTCAAGTGTGTCGTTCTTTTTTTCTTTTTCCTTTTTATTTTTACCCACAGGACTCCGTTTGTCAGAGGCCCTGTCCGGTAGCAGACCTGCCGAACTCACGATGCAACAGCCAGGGAAGGAGAAAGGCTACAACGAATATCCAGGTGGTCTCCATTACGAGCATTAAATCTGTTTTATGCACCATTCCGCAGCCTACCCCTGGAGGTGGACATGTTTAATAGTCCCACCCCTTGCTTATCGCACCATTTGTATCGTTCTGCATTTACAGCAGTTTTTCTTGAATAAGTAATGCAGCACCTTTTTGCTTCCAATTGCATTTCTTTCTTATACATACGTTCATTTATGACCTGTTGCATCCGTACATTTTGGTATGGCTAAATACACCAGGGGCTTATGTTTCCCGCATCATGGTGTGATAAGTCCGAACACTTTCACAAGTGCGGCACCCCGAACTTATAGCATTATATGCATCGGCTCCGAATCATGTCTTGGGTCAATAGTTGGGTTTGCCCGGCTCCCATGTTTTGGTACCTTACGTTCCATTGTATCGGCTAAGGTAGCACTGGGAGAACCACTGTGATTGTGCCCCAGTTGAGCTGGGCGAGCGCCTCAGTGGAGAAAGCTAAAACTGACCGTCATGATGAGGCGAGAGCCGGTCGCTGTTCGAGAGGTTTTTTGCGAGTCCTTAAAGACTTATGCCGCTTAGAGCAAGGAGCCAGCTTTGTCCGGCCCAGGCATGGATAGCGCCCCAAATTCGGCCTTCCGAAGACTAGGGGCTTCGCCGAAATTTAAAATTATAGAATTCTATGGCTAAGTGAGAGTGTTCAAGCATTATAAGTCCGGTTGCCTTGTTCGTTGTGTTGAGCGCCTCCCTAGATGGACCCAAAAATGGGAACACGAGTGCTCAAGTTTATCCCAAACACCCCAGCACTCGTGGCATGGGGGCTGAAACCGACGACTTGCCATCTCTCAGATTTGATAAACAGCCGCACAGAAGGTAATATTTTAAATTAACAAGCGTTGCTTAGCGCATATGAACTAAGTTTTCAGCGCACAGGATAACAAAATGCGAGTCTACTCAAATATTACATCTTTGGAGCACTCACCCGCAATAGTGCGGGCACCCTTCAGCACAGTTCTATAATACATCTCGGGAGTACGATACTCCTTGCCCAGCGGTGGCGCGTCCGTCACAAGCTTCTCAGCATCCATCTTGCCCCAGTGCACCTTTGCGCGGGCAAGGGCCCGACGGGCACCTTCAATACAGGCGGAGTGCTTGATGACTTCAACCCATGGACACGCATCCACCAGCCGCCGCACCAGGCCGAAGTAGCTCCCAGGCATGGCCTCCTTCGGCCACAGCCGAACTATGAGGCCCTTCATGGCCTGTTCGGCCGCCTTGTGGAGCTCGACCAGCTGCTTCAGCTGTTCGCTAAGGGGCACCGGATGTCCGTCCTCAGCATACTGAGACAAGAAGACCTTCTCCGTCGAGCTCCCCTCCTCGGCCCGGTAGAACGCGGCAGCATCGGACACACTGCGAGGAAGATCTGCGAACGCTCTTGGAGAGCTCCGAATTCGGGTAAGCAACAGGTAATTAACACTCACGTGCTTACTTTGCATGAAAAATGCCTTACCCGCTGCTATTTTCTTCAACGCCTCGATTTCTTGGATGGCCTTGTAGGCTTCGTCCTTAGCGGCTTTGGCACTCTCAAGAGCTGTTGCAAGCTCAGTCTCTCGAGTCTTCGAGTCACGCTCCAGGCTCTCATGTTTTTTCACGAGATCCTGGAGCTCTTGCTGTACCTCCGCCACCCGCGCCTCCTGCTTCTCTCGCTCGGTGCGCTCCACGGCCGCATTACGTTCGGCCGCGGCCACCACCTCATTCAGGGTAGCCACCTCGTTAGTGGCCCCCGCAATACCCACGTTATCCTTGTCATTCTTTTTGCAACCAAAATCCTTTTCTGTAAGGTACAATTTTAATAAGGTCTTACTTACCTTCCTTGTCCTCGAGCTGCTTCTTGGCACGGCCGAGCTCGTTCTCGGACCGCTTGAGGCTTTGCTTCAAAGTATTGACCTCCGCAGTCAGTGCGGCAGAGGTCAGCAACGCAGCCTGCAATCCAATATTGACATATTTTTTATGACTCCTGCGTATATATTTTTAGATCCTCAGTCCGACTTTTCTTTCTGAACACCGAACCGAGCATCAGGGGCTACTGTCTATGCGGTACTATTTTACATATATCAAAATTCTTACCTCAAAGCCTGTTAGAAGGCTGCTGCAGGCTTCGGTTAGCCCGCTCTTGGTGAGCTGAACCTTCTGAATCACTGCACTCATAACAGTGTGGTGTTCCTCTTGGATGGAGGCGCCATTGAGCACCTCCAGCAAGCTATCTGGTGCCTCCGGTTGGACGGAGGCTGCCGGCGTCACGGTCTTGCCCTTCTTACGAAGGGGCCGCCCGCCGGACTCCGGAGCCACTATGGGTTCCGGGGCCGAGTCCGGTGCAAAGTCCGGGAGGTTGTCCTGCGACACCTCCGAGGCCTCCTCCTCCTGGCGGGTCCCTTCCCGGGATCCCACCTCGGCATCGTCCGCATCACGGGGGGTGGAGGCGGTCGGAAGAGAATCCATATCCGACGCACCTAAGGACCCACTTGACGAAGTGGGAAGATCATCCTTGGGCGGACTGCAGGGTTGTATGCGGCATTAGAAAGACATTGTGTGGCAAAAAAGAAAAACCATGAAGTTATTCGGGAGTGCGGATACTTACGATCTCGCCAGGGGCTTGGCCCTTGGAGGCCAGTCCTCATCGTCGTCACTGACGTTGGCAGAGCAATCCGGGGAAAGAGTTCTTCCCTTCATGGACCCTTCGGCCTCCCTCGTTGGGGAGGCCTTCCTTTTCCTCCCTCCCCCCGCTGGGGGAGAGGCTTTCTTCTTCTCCTCCTCACCTTTGTGAGAGGAGTCGGCCTCGGAGTCGTCATCCGGTAACACCTGAAAACGGGAACTCTTCCGAGTGTCCGTGGCCTTCTTCTTGGCCTTCTTCTCTGGCACCACGTGGGGTGACGGAGCCAGCAGCCCCGTTAGGCGGGCGTCCGCTGGGTCCTCTGGCAATGGGGCCGGACAGATAGTCTGTTCGGCCTTCGTCAGCCAGTCCTGCCAAAGGAAAGGGAGTTTAGATCCCGCATGGAGTCAAACTATGGAAAACAAGCGTCCCGTAAAGGACAAAATCGCTTACCTCGTCAGCCGGATGCTGCGAGCTGAATCCGTGATCTTCGGTAGCGGATGCGGCAGCCTCGGCGCCTTGAACAGCACCTTCCAGACATCTTCGTACATAGTGTCGAAGAGCCCGCTCAAAGTCTGGTGCTGCGCCGGATCGAACTCCCACATGTTGAAGCCCCGTCGTTGGCACGGGAGGATCTGGCGGATGAGCATGACCTGGACTACGTTGACAAGCTTCAGCTTCTTGTCCACTAGCTTTTGTATGCAGGCTTGGAGTCCGGTCAGCTCCTCCGAATCACCCCATGTCCGGCCGCTCTCTTTCCAGAAGGTGAGCCGTGTGGGGATGCCAGATCTGAATTCGGGGGCCGCTGCCCATTCGGGGTCATGCGGCTCGGTGATGTAGAACCACCCCGATTGCCACCCCTTAATGGTTTCCACGAAAATGCCCTCAAGCCAAGTAACGTTGGACATCCTGCCCACCATGGCGCCTCCTCACTCCGCTTGGCTGCCCTTCACAACCTTCGGTTTGACACTGAAGGTCTTGAGCCACAAGCCGAAGTGGGGCTGGATGCAGAGGAAGGACTCACACACGACGATAAACGCCGAGATGTTGAGGATGATATTCGGGGCAGATCATGGAAATCCAGGCTGTAGTAGAACATGAGCCCCCGGACAAAGGGATGGAGTGGGAAGCCCAGGCCGCGGAGGAAATGGGTAAGAAATACTACCCTCTCATGGGGCCTGGGGTGGGGATGAGCTCTCCCTCGTCGGGGAGCCGATGCGCGATGTTGCTGGATAAATATCTGGCGCTGCGCAGCTTATGGATGTGCCCCTCCATGACGGAGGAGGCCATCCACTTGCCTCCCGCTCCGGACATAGTTGGAGAAGGTTGAGGTGAGATGTGCGGACTAGGGTGCTGGAGCTCGAGTTCGCGGATATGGATAAGCCAAGGAGGAAGAAGGCACAGGTAAAAGGGTTGGATCTTTATCCCCTTATATGGGCGGACAAAAACATGTGTCCCCACCGGCCTGATAAAACTCGCTTATCTCCCAAGCGCCGCAATCAATGGCGCGTTTGGGTTACCCACGTCCATATTGATGGGAAACCCGGAATAAGGGGAACACGATCTCTGCTTCGACAAGACGTGCCAAGGAAACCGCTTCGCTAAACACGCTGAGGTGGTACAATAAAAACAATTCGAGTAAAGGCTTGGTAGCGGTGTGACTTCACGCCACCAAATACGTCAGCAGATTGAACTTGTATTATTCTCTCTACGATGGTACGTGGAATTTATTTTGCAGAGCCGGACACTATCCTGGTGTTCACAATCTTCAACAAATTATTCGGAGGAAGAACCCGCCTTGCAATGCCGAAGACAATATGCGCGCCGGACTCGTCGTCATTGAAGCCTGGTTTAGGGGCTACTGAGGGAGTCCTGGACTAGGGGGTGTTCGGATAGGCGAACTATCATCATCAGCCGGACTCCAAGACTATGAAGATACAAGATTGAAGACTTCGTCCCGTGTCCGGATGGGACTTTCCTTGGCGTGGAAGGCAAGCTTGGCGATACGGATATGTAGATCTCCTACCATTGTAACCGACTCTGTGTAACCCTAGCCTTCTCCGGTGCCTAAATAAACCGGATGGCTTTAGTCCGTAGGACGAACAACAATCATACCATAGGCTAGCTTCTAAAGTTTAGCCTCCTTGATCTCCTGGTAGATCTACTCTTGTAACACACATCATCATTATTAATCAAGCAGGACGTAGGGTTTTACCTCCATCAAGAGGGCCCGAACCTGGGTAAAACATCGTGTCCCTTGTCTCCTGTTACCATCCGCCTAGACGCACAGTTCGGGACCCCCTACCCGAGATCCGCCGGTTTTGACACCGACAGTTGTCCTTGGAGATATCGTTCACTCGACACGCGATCTGCTCCGCCGACAGGCGCGCCGTCCCCATACAATTGGGGTCTTGGAGAACGGTCATCTCGCCGATGAGGTAGGAGCGCCTCTGCAGCGGGAGAACCCGTAGCATAATGAACACGGCGATGAGGTCGTTGCCGATGAGCCCCTCGTGCGTCCCCATCACTGCCACCCGCTCGCAGAGATTGAGAATCTCCTGCCACGGGCGCCTGGGGGAGTAGCCCCAGTTCATCTTTGCCCACGGCGGCGCGATGGCGAAGGTCGGAAGATTGATGCAGTCCGCACCCAAGTTGCGGACGTAGAAGAAGGAGTTCTGCCATTTCTTGGCAGAATCCTCTAGCGGAATCTTGGGGCAGTCCGCCCCCGACCGCTTTGAGATGACGGCGGTCCCGCAGTCAGCGAACTTTTCGGCCGTCGGTCCCTGTTGCTTCCAGGAGAAGAAGCGCGCCCAGAGGTCGATCGTAGGCTCGATCCCCAGATACCCCTCGCAGAGGGTGAGGAAGCCCGAAAGCTGGACGCCGGCGCCGGCGCCGAGATGGTGAGGCTGGAACCCGAAGAACTCCAGGAACATGCGGAAGAAGGTGCTCGCCGGCAACCCAAATCTGTGCTCGAAATGTGTGAGGAAGACCACACGCTCCATCCCCTGGGGCTGTGGCCTCTGCACGCCGCACGACAGGCGGACGGTGACATCTGACTCCCGCGACAAGCGCCCGGACGCGCAAAGATCGGCGATGTCCTCGATGGTGACGTTCGAGCCCATCCAAGAGCCCGACGGTAGCGCCATCGATGAAGCCAAGAGAGGAAGAAAGAACATGGACGACGGCGAAGTTCTGCTCGAAGCAACGGGCGTCGCAGTGCGGCGGTCGCAAGAAGCAGAGCAAGAGCGAAGGGGCAGGAGGGGCGAGTGAAAATAATGTCCGCGCCTCCCTCCCTTGCTCCCAATTTATAGCCCTCGGTTGGAACGTGGGGGAGTGGGATCGTCTGTGCTCACTTTTCCCACTACCCCGCAATAAGTGCACACATGCGCATGCAATAACTGCCCGGGGAAGAGCAACCGGCCCCCGGGCGCTGCAATAAATCTGCGCGCATGGGCCAAGGGCGCGCGGCGGCGGGCCCCAGCCCGTCGCCCAGTCCCATCACCCGCGTGGCCTGTTAGGCCCCTCAAACTTCCAGGCACCATGTGGCGCCCGCGTGAAGCCCGAGGGATTGCCCCAACATTCGATGGACTCCTCGGTTCCGGCCACCACCGGGATGCCACGATCCGGTTTCTGAAAAAAACGGCACACAGTGGGTGTTGCCGGACCCGGCGCTCGCAGAATTCGCCTTGCTTAAAGGGGAAACTGCAAAGGCTCACTCATCCGAAGACGGAGGACCTTCATAGCTTTCGGGACTACTGTCGGGGGGATGAACCCCTGGCAGGCAATGGAACCCGAATCCTTTTCAAAAACAACGGGGCCAGTGTCGCCCCTCAAGCCGGCACACGC
Organism: Triticum dicoccoides; assembly: GCF_002162155.2. NCBI lineage: Eukaryota > Viridiplantae > Streptophyta > Magnoliopsida > Poales > Poaceae > Triticum > Triticum dicoccoides. Next base: position 340,330,164 of record NC_041387.1, on the reverse strand, counting down.
TTGGCCTGGTCGCTCGACCCGGACAAACCCCGCAACCCGGCCGAACTCTCTGACCCGGCCAGGCACCTCGACTCGGCCTCAACAACTAGTACAAGACAGCCGAACCCGGCGCGACCAAGGGTTCCTCAACAAGCCAGCTCCACCCATGGCATGCTCCGCAACCCAGCCACGTGTCAGCTCCCGTCCAATCCAGGCCGTACGATGGGACGAGTCTTCAGCCACTGATGACCAAGGCAACAGTGCCCCGCCCATGCCTCTGGTCAGTCGGAGCGTGGCAACAGTGCCCGACACCTACCCGCTGACCAGGGCCGGCGTGGCTACAGTGCCCCCATCATCACCACTAACGACAGCAAGAGGCGACCTAACGGAGCGCCACTGTACACGACTCGACTCGGCCACGCCCTGACGATTGACAAGACGACGCACAGTCCTCCTAGGCATGCAGGGCCCGCACCTAGGGGAACCTAGCGAACCACCGGCCCCCTGCAGGCCCCAGCCCGGGTCCCCAGACACCGACAACCCAGACCCACCAACTTGTAACATTACCATTGTATCCCTGGGGCTTGGCCGGTAAAACCCCCCAGGAGCCCACGCATACAAGGGCAGGTAGAGAGGTAAGCAAGAGGAAAGCATAGAGGAACTAGCCATAAAACAGTAACATCCACCCGGGGAGAAGGAGGAGCCTAAGCCTTGGCCAGCCTTCCTTCCTCCTCCATATAGCTCTAGGAGCAACCTAGTACTGTCGCACGTCAAACTACACTCGGCAGGACTTGGGGTGTTATCTCTCCAGAGAGCCCTGAACCTGGGTATGTCTTGCGTCCCGTGCTCGCTCATGCCAACCCCTCCTCTGGAGCCTACCGGTGCCCTCAAGGCTCCTCCTCTCTTTAGCCATCCCATGGCATCTGCCGTGCACCCACCACTACAAGGGGGAGGAGAGCCGTGACCCCCCTCCCCACCCCTTGCGAGGTCGAGCTTAGAACGAGCCGGAGCAGGCGGCGACACGGCGTGCCGTGGCGCTGCATGCGGAGGCGAGTCCGTCACACCCCATCACCCCCTGTCTATCTTAGGGTTGTGGCTCTGGGGTTGCGAGCGTTGTTTGGATCGAAAACAGAATAACCGCACTGCGCCTGTCAACCAAGCGCACTCCATGTGTTAGCGTGAGGCCAAGCTGGGGGGAAGGGGATCGTGACCCCCCCCCTCTTCACCCCTTGTGAGGCCGAGCCTGGAACGAGCCGGAGCAAGCGGCGATGTGGCGTGCCGCGGCGCCGCATGCGGAGGCGAGTCCGTCACACCCCGTCGCCCCCTTGTCTATCTTAGGGGTGTGGCTCCGGGGTTGTGCGTGTTGTTTGGATGGAAAATATAATAACAACACTGCT
>NC_041387.1:340250393-340328501 GCF_002162155.2 Triticum dicoccoides | reverse complement strand
TCCCCACCCCCTGCGAGGCCGAGCCTGGAATGAGCCAGAGTAGGCGGCGACGCTGCGTGTCACGCTGCCGCATGTGGAGGCGAGTCCGTCACACCACTTCGCCCCCTGTCTATGTTAGGGGTGTGGCTGTCAGGACCCTGACTCAATGCCACACTGATCTAGCATGTAACACCTCATATCACTTTGCGGCCTCACGCACGGTATTCCCATGGGTGTCACCTTACCAGGCCCAGGACCGTTTGCACCTTTTGGCACACGTATATGATAGTTTTGCTAGCATCCATATGACAAGGAGCCCCGACTGACATGGCTAGTCGTGAACCCAAAGTGGCATTAACTTACAGGGACAGGCATACATCACCCAGCAACGAACGGGTCGGTCATCAGCGAGTGAATCTCGGCTGTAGCAACTGGGCTAGCAGGACTCCGGTAAACCGGGCTGTAGCAGGCTAACAGGACTTCGGTAGACACCACGTGACATTTCCCCGAAGGGACAGACACAGGAACGAAGAAGGACACATGCCGGCCAGCCTAAGTGTTCCGGAGCAGTAGCAAGCTACCAAGGCTCAGTGGAAGCACTAGGAGACATTTCCCGGTAAGAGAGGCTACCAAGGATAAACAACTAGATAGTCAGATCCCACACATACCAAGCATTTCAATAACATACACACAATATAATCGATATGTGCAAATACAACATGGCATCACAACATGACTCTACGACTGAAGTATTTTATTCAATAGGCTCCGAGGAGCGAGATATTACAAACATGGGTCTCATGACCCAACATTCAGAGCATACAACTCAAAGCACATGCGGAAGCTTAACATGTCTAAGTACAGACATCTACAAATGAAAAAGGTTGAGAAGCCTAACTAACTACTAGATCCTGCCGAGGGCTCAAGATCGTAGCTGAGGTAACAAGCTAAACATCGAAGTTCACGCGGAACTACTAATGAGACTGAAGTCTCTCTACAAAAACATAAAATAGGAAAACGTGAGTATAAATGTACCCAGCAAGACTTACATCAGAACTAACTACATATGCATCGTTATCAACAAAGGGGATGGTGTGGTTTAACTATAGCAAGCCAGCTTTGACTCGGTGGCTATCATGAACTACGACTATAAGTAACTCTTTTAAGTGGCGCACACGAGTCCAAATATTCACCATATCAATACACCACTATGGATCCACTCTCGTCTCCCTACGAGAACGCCATCCATAGCACTCACGCTTATCTTGCGCATTTTAGGGTATCCACTTCAAGTTATCTATGCACTGTACAGGCAACCCAGAAGTCCTTTACCGTGGACACGACTATTCGAATAGATCATACTAACCCTGCAGGGGTGTACTTCTTCACACACGCTCTCGCCACTTACCGCCATGTACACGTCATGTATGTCGACAACCTTCAAGCAGAAGCCTGGCGAGGGTGTCGGCCACGACCTGACTAACCACACAAGTCTCTCGTCCAGGTTTATCGCCTATTCGGGTTCCATCCGCAAGGAGATCCGGCCGGGGTGTCGCCCACGGCCCCAAACGATGTGTGCAGGGTTCCCATGCCCACCATCCGGGGGCCACTTGGTACAACGGGCCACTGTGCATAGTCTGTCCCAAGCCCACATGTACCAGGTGCCACTTGGTAGACTACTAACACTACTTACAAACACCAGAAACTAGTTGCAACTCCTGGATAGAGATCGAGTCGGTTAATAAGTCGAGAGAGTCAATTAAGGATCCCAATGTGTGGTAGTAGCTGCTCATGGATCACAAACACAGAACTCATTCCTAAGGACGGCTTCAATGAGACAACCCACCATGTACTCCTACATGGCCTCTCACCGCTACCTTTACCAAATTGTGTTCACACACTTAGCTCGCAACAGTAGGACATGTTCACACACCTCCAATTCATCCCTGATGAATCATACCTGACACAACTCTAAGCAATAGCAGGCATGAGAAACAAGCATGAATGAGTAGGCACATCAGGGCTCAAACAACTCCTACTCATACTAGTGGGTTTCATCTATTTACTGTGGCAATGATAGGTCATGCAGAGGATAAAGGGGTTCAACTACCGCAGCAAGTAATAGTTGTATCGTTGTTGTCCTAATGCAGTAAAATAGAGCAGGAGCGAGAAAGTGGGATTGTATCAGAATGAACAAGGGGGTTTTGCTTGCCTGTCACTTCTGAAGATAGTAATAGTTCTTCATCATTGTCATCGAACTCATCGTCGGAACAACGTCTACTGAGAGGGGACAAATACCGGCAAACAAGGAAGAACACAATCAATGTTATGCAACAATATGATGCATGATCATTACATGGCAATATGATGTGGTTTGAGCTAATGCAACTAGCAACCAGATTAAATGAAGTTGGTTTGAATCCAAGATTCAAATTCAAACTCCATATGTGGATATTTAAATGCCGTTTATATGATTTGTGCTAAACAGCATCTATAAGTTGTTCTAACATGCATGAAAATGTTACAGATTGATAGATTGGATTTTTCTGATCATTTATCATATATAATTTATCTTATTTGGAGTAACGGTTGAATATCTATGATTTTTACAAATTTTAAACATTTTCTGGAATTTCCTGAATTAGATTTAATCCAGAAATTCCTTTACTGCATCAGCAATGTGTAAGCATGACGTCAGCAGGTCAAAGGGGCTGGTTCGGGTCAAACCTGACCAGCGGGGCCCATTGGTCAGTGTCACATTGCTGGCTTGGGTCACTGACGGGAGGGGTCGGTCAAAGGCCACGTCACCAAGGTCAACGCTGACGCGTGGGGCCACGGTGATTAGCCCAAACTAAGCAGAAGTTTAAGTCGTGGTTAGTTAAGGGCATGGGCCCATATGTCAGTGAAAGAAGGGGCTGATTAGCAGGGTGATTAGTCCTAACTAGGTGGCCACGTCAGCGCACCAGCGGTTAGCCACCGGCGACCAAACAAGGCGGCGGAGGCGCTCGGGATTCGCCGTCCGGCGACCGTTCGACTCGGGGTTTGGCCCTACAGGCTGCTAGATGTGTGTCGCATCCAACGGAGCATGCGGATGGGCGAGACGAGGCCGGAGACGACGGTGCAACGATGGCAGGTGGCGGCCGGAGTTCGGTTGCGCTCGGAACCGGCGTTGTGGTGCACGGCAGGTCGAGCGGTGGGGTGCTAGGTGCTCCTGCAAACGTGCTAAGCACGGTGACGCTCTCAGATGCGGTAGAGGTGGGCTCTAGCCACGGCGGCGACGAAGCGCAATGGCGGCGAGCTTCAGTCGGGGTGGCCAAAGGGGCTAGAGAAGGAAATCGACAGAGGGGAGAGAGGGGTTGGGTAGAGGAGCTCAGGGTGAGGTCGTCGGTGATCTCCACGTGCTCGGCGCGGCTCGATGATGGCTGAAAGTCACGGGCAATCTCCGTGTCTGAAGGAGGAAGAAGGGGGCGAGGACGGCGCGTCGGGGCTCTTCTGGTCGCCTGAGACGACGAGGTGGACGAGAGCGGAACGGCGGAGCTCGGCGACAAGCTGGATAGGCAAGGGGAGCTCGGTGGCCGCGGTGGTGACGAGCGGCGACGGCGAGCTCCGCTCGGGGAAGAAAGCAGAGGAGCGAGGGAAGCAAGGTCCAGAGAGCGAGGGAGAAGCAGAGGGGGCCCAGGGTGTTGTGGGCGGCACCGCGCTGGCCAGGGAAGGCCAGGCAGGTAGCTGCGTGCCAGCACGCGCGGGTGCCGTGCTCGGCTTTCCTCTGCCAGCAGGCAGAGGTTGAAGACAGGTATGCCCCTGGTGGGCTGGGCCGCACAGTAGTCGGCTGGCCTCTCCGGTGGCTGCACAGGTGAGGCTAGGTAAGCTCTCCCTCTCTTCTGTTTCTAATTTGTTTTTGTTTCCTAATTATTTGCCTCTGTTTTGAGTTTAGGAAAAATACCAAGGCATTTCCTAAAATCCTGAAAGTATTCATGGACACTTGCTGAATTATTTTAGTGGCCAAAAAATAGTTCCAACATTATTTGAACATTTACATTATTTATAGTATTTAAATGCCCAAAGTCAAATACAATAATATTTAACTCAAAAATCCAGAATGGCCTAAAAATATGTGCATCATTTTTGGCAGAGGTTTTCACGTTTAACAAAAATCATGAACTTTTCTAAAGGGCATTTGGGTTCATTGAAAATTATTTCAGGTTGAACCTATTTGAATTTCATTTGGAGCTAGGGTTTGACAGTCCCCAATTCAGGTTTAAATGAAATTTAGACATGATGAAGCAACCAATCTAGTCCAAGTGCATAGCAAGGCTAGGGACGTAACAACTCACCCCCACTAAACAAGAATCTCGTCCCGAGATTCAAGCGTAGGGTAAGATGATGGGGGAACGCAACTAACGCAATCTTCACGATCCAGCTTGCACTTAAAATGAACGTTGATTCAATCACCATCTTTGTCTCGTCGTCTTGCTCTGAGAACTCCAGCCAACATGACAATGAGAAGATAGGGAAAACTCTAAAAGGATCAATCTTCTCGAAGTTCGATCAACTCAGGATTAACTCACGGAATGAGACATAGCAACATCTCTCGAGCTGAGACACGAAGCACACATCTAGAGGAATGGAGTGGAACAGATGATGAGGGTTCACTAGGTAGACAACAATTCCACACTTACGACGGTGGTGAACGGTTGTCAACGTAGCGAGGAGTTGAGTTTTCATGATACCTCAGCGAGATATCCTAGAGGAGGGTGATTTGTAGATTATTACCTTAAGTGGCAAAAATAATTACCTTTGATATAGAGATCATTGAGACTCTCTAAACCAGCCTAGGGCAATTCTCGAGCGATTGTTTGGAGGGGGTTCGGTAGAATGGCATACTCGGACTAGAATAGACGATGTGGATTACCTTGTTGGAAACAACACAAGGGATGATTTTAGTAACTAGGGAGAAGCTCAATAGTAGAGAGTGAGTCCACTGTTTGAAAAGGTTATAGCATAACCGAGGAAACTAAGAGCACTATGCAATTAACGCCGACGATAAAACCTAGCACTTGCCCGGGCTCTCAAGAACTTGAGCATTTCCATATTCATCAAGGTTTCACCAATATCTGTGTCAAGGATCCTGGCAACACAACATACTAACATGATGAATAGTGATGGATAATGCAGATGCAAAGGAAGATAACACCTTCTCGGATCCAAGGGACGAAATCCGAATGATCGACCGAGAGACACTTAGCACTCCTCTTCTAATGTTCTCCTTGATATTCTAGCTACCACGATCATGCTTTAAAGCATTGACATGGCCATCAAGTAAAGGTCGGACTTCGGGAGCACAAAATCCATAAGGATCAACTTCTAGAATAAGTCATGCAAGATCCTCATGGGAGGTGACCAAATCGCTTTATCAAGATACTACAATAATAGTTTTTCCGGCTAGGTGCGTCCACTTTACCGGAACCTACATCATAGTTCTTGGGATAAGTGCCAACCATCACACCTGCCTAAGATTCAGGTCTAGTTGGTAACAGGATATTTCAGACAACATGTCTGGAAAAGAAAGTTTGCAACACAAATCGACGAGATGACGTTACGAGATTCTCGGGAAATGAACTACGATAGCAAGCTCCAAAACATGAGTTGGTTCTGCTACACACATGTGAACATGTCGTCCAAGACAAGCATGAACACGTAGAAGTCTTATAATAAAACACTATCGAGTTCAGGTTAGGATCCATCATCAAGGATTTCGAAGTCTTTACGCGCGCTAGACTTCTTTTCCTTGAACAAATCAATCAGTGGCTTGGGGTGCTAGGAATTACGCATGGAGTGGAGGTAATTAATCTATCAAACCACAGAATACTTCGCACATGCATGACTGACTTGGTACGATTCCAGGGGAAGCAAAACTAACTTTCTCAAATTCACAGCGGCAACTTACACCTAATGCACGTGAACTTGGAGAAAGTCACTTCTTTCATCCGAACATATACTTCATGAACGGGGCATGAAGAAAATGCTTACACAAGTTCCCAACACCAGTTGGATGTTCAACACGAATCATGGAGGAGACAAAATTCCGCTGATGGGCTCAACAGCAACTCATCGGAATTTCCATATCACTGGACTTCCACCATTATGTGAACAATGTGATAGTATTGGTTAGAACAAAAGATGTAATGGTGTATGCTTGAGGAATCAACCACGAGTAAGACAACATTATGAATATCGTTGGTTCTAACTTGATTTGACAATAGCCCACACTCAAATCAAAGTTTTGATAAGACAATAGGTCCAATAACTGATCACCGAGACCAATCGTTGAATATATCATCTTTCTTCAACATACATACAAGATATCCCTTAACATGAACTAAGTCGGACAAGCTTTTATCCTCCAGCTCTCCAAGTTGATGTATAGCTTAACCAACTAGCTTAGGGGTATCTAACACGGATTCTTAGAGAAAAGGTGGTTTACAGGAATAAACCAACTTGATCACGACTCAACATAGCAGTCGGGTGACGACCTGGTGATACTTCCGGTGATAACGCACCACCGATATGATATTAAGCTCGAGAACAATCTTTCTTTCGAGACAAGACAATAAGATCAAACGAGCGAGGGATTACAAAATCCTAACTCATTGATCGAAGAGTGTACCGGAAATAGGGACTAGGTATCACCATCAACCTTAGGACGATGATTCAATAACCAACATGCTAAGGAGGAAATTATTGTCCTTTAACTACCAAGCAATGGAGTTGCTAGGAGTATAGATTTCATACATCACGATTCACTTGTCGGCGTTCCGGTTTCAACAACATGGGGACCAAGAAATGAATAATGATGGAGAGAGTATCACTCTATCAAGAGTTCAAAGGATGGTGTGCAATTCCCATGGCATTCTCGATATAAAGATGGTAATACTACAAGGTAGAATAGAACAAAAGTTGGGTTGGCATTTTGATATATGAGGTACAACTACTTTGACCCAATCCCGGATGTGGATGAGGTGCTGGAGTTTGACGGACCACAAGAGTAGTGGGCATCGAGGAACATGAAAGCATAACTACTCCTGACTATCAATTGATAGACAAGGGCCAGAAAACAACTATAGAGGGACAACTCAAAGAACATATAACTTTCTGAGTTGTGGATGCATAGGTTAGTATGTCGAGTCAAATTCAACATATTTCTTCCGGATAACCCATGCAGAAAGGTAGAATTGGCAGAGTCACGATATAGAATGGAGAACTCATCGAGATCACTCTTGTTGTGATCTCTTGGTTCAAGGAACTTATGCCATAAGCAGTTCATGGTATTTGGAAGAAGGAAATACCATGGACCTCGAGGACTATCGCAAGGTTACTAATATCCTAAAGGAACGAGCAAACACTATCAACATGAAATGCGTAGGGTGAGTTTCGGGTTCAGAACCCGGAAATAGAATACCTACTAACTAACAGGCATCACATGATGCTTTCAAGAATAACGGCCGGAATCATCACACTGGGAACACAAAACATGGCTAAATTACTAGGTGATACTCTAGACAGCTAGGGTCATAATAATAGCTCCAACATAGATGTTGAGGCAATAGATTACCTCAACTCAGCAATTAGTGTGATTAACCTGGCCCAAAAGAACATCAAAACCAGAGAGAAAGGATTTGCAAGTGCATCAAATTGTTTAGAAACCTGGGATGACTCGGACAACATAACGGATGTAATTGCTCCAAAGGATTTAAGACATCCTACAAAATGGTGGCATAGCCACTCAGAAGCACAATATCAAGGTTTCGAGATCAACAGTCAACATACAGAAGTAGTAGGAACTGAACAGAGACTTAAATTCATCAATCCTATAAGTTTACGGATTAGTAACATGTGATACTGATAGAAAGAAGAGAAAGCCTAGTTCCTTAACCCCATAGGAAAGATAACGTGACTCAGATCAGAAGGCATAATGTATAAGGAGTAAAAAGAGCCTTATGTTCCATCCCACAATCAATTCCCTTATATAACTAAAGAATTTCTAGACTCAACTTCGACCAGTTTGGCTTGGTAATCCTACTGGCAGTCAAGCTCTGATACCAAAGCTGTTAGGACCCCGACTCAAGGCCACACCGATCTAGCATGTAACACCACATATCACTTTGCGGCCTCACACACGGTATTCCCACAGGTGTCGCCTTACCAGGCTCGGGACCATTTGCTCCTTTTGGCACATGTATATGATAGTGTCGCTAGCATCCATATGACAAGGAGCCCGGGCTGACATGGCTAGTCGTGAACCCAAAGTGGCACTAACTTATAGGGACAGGCATACATGACCCAGCAACGTACGTGTCGGTCATCAGCGAGTGAATCCGGGCTGTAGCAACTGGGCTAGCAGGACTCCGGTAAACCAGGCTATAGCAGGCTAACATGACTCCTGTAGACACCACGTGACATTTCCCGAAGGGACATACACAGGAACGAAGAAGGACACATGCCGGCCAGCCTAAGTGTTCCAGAGCAGTAGCAAGCTACCAAGGCTCAGTGGAAGCACTAGGAGACATTTCCCGGTAAGAGAGGCTACCAAGGACAAACAACTAGATAGTCAGATCCCACACATACCAAGCATTTCAATAACATACACACAATATGCTCGATATGTGCAAATACAACATGGCATCACAACATGACTCTACAACTCAAGTATTTTATTCAATAGGCTCCGAGGAGCGAGATATTACAAACATGGGTCTCATGACCCAACATTCAAAGCATACAAGTCAAAGCACATGCGGAAGCTTAACATGTCTGAGTACAGACATCTACAAATGAAAAAGGTTGAGAAGCCTAACTAACTACTAGATCCTGCCGAGGGCTCAAGATCGTAGCTGAGGTAACAAGCTAAACGTCGAAGTTCACGCGGAACTACTAATGAGACTGAAGTCTCTCTACCAAAACATAAAATAGGAAAACATGAGTACAAATGTACCCAGCAAGACTTACATCAGAACTAACTACATATGCATCATTATCAACAAAGGGGATGGTGTGGTTTAACTGCAGCAAGCCAGCTTTGACTCGGTGGCTATCCTGAACTACGACTGTAAGTAACTCTTTTAAGTGGCGCACACGAGTCCAAATATTCACCATATCAATACACCACTATGGATCCGCTCTCGTCTCCCTACGAGAACGCCATCCATAGCACTCACGCTTATCTTGCGCATTTTAGGTATCCACTTCAAGTTATCTATGAACTGTACAGGCAACCCAAAAGTCCTTTACCGCGGACACGGCTATTCGAATAGATCATACTAACCCTGCAGGGGTGTACTTCCTCACACACTCTCTCGCCACTTACCGCCATGTACACGTCATGTATCCCGGCAACCTTCCAGCGGAAGCCTGGCGAGGGTGTCGGCCATGACCTGGCTAACCACACAAGTCTCTCGTCCCGGTTTATCGCCTATTCGGGTTCCATCCGCAAGGAGATCCGGCCGGGGTGTCACTCACGGCCCCAAACGATGTGTGCAGGATTCCCAAGCCCACCATCCAGGTGCCACTTGGTACACCGGGCCACTGTGCCTAGTCTGTCCCAAGCCCACCTGTACCGGGTGCCACTTGGTAGACTACTAACACTACCTACAAACACCAGAAACTAGTTGCAACTCCTGGACAGAGATCGAGTCGGTTAATAAGTTGAGAGAGTCAATTAAGGATCCCAATGTGTGGTAGTAGTTGTTCATGGATCACAAACATAGAACTCAGTTCCTAAGGACGGCTTCAATGAGACAACCCACCATGTACTCCTACATGGCCTCTCACCGCTACCTTTACCAAATCGTGTTCACACACTTAGCTCTCAACAGTAGGACATGTTCACACACCTCCAATTCATCCCTGATGAATCAGACCTGACACAACTCTAAGCAATAGCAGGCATGACAAACAAGCATGAATGAGTAGGCACATCAGGGCTCAAACAACTCCTACTCATACTAGTGGGTTTCATCTATTTACTGTTGCAATGACAGGTGATGCAGAGGATAAAGGGGTTCAACTACCGCAGCAAGTAATAGTTGTATCATTGTTGTCCTAATGCAGTAAAATAGAGCAGGAGCGAGAAAGTGGGATTGTATCGGAATGAACAAGGGGGTTTTGCTTGCCTGGCACTTCTGAAGATAGTAATAATTCTTCATCGGTGTCATCGAACTCATCGTCGGAACAACGTCTACTGAGAGGGGACAAATACCGGCAAACAAGGAAGAACACAATCAATGCTATGCAACAATATGATGCATGATAATGACATGGCAATATGATGTGGTTTGAGCTAATGCAACTAGCAACCAGATTAAATGAAGTTGGTTTGAATCCAAGATTCAAATTCAAACTCCATATGTGGATATTTAAATGACATTTATATGATTTGTGCTAAACAGCAGCTATAAGTTGTTCTAACATGCATGAAAATGGTACATATGGATAGATCGGATTTTTCTGATCATTTTTCATATATAATTTATCTCATTTGGAGTTACAGTTGAATTTCTATGATTTTTACAAGTTTTAAACATTTTGTGGAATTTCCTGAATTAGATTTAATCCAAAAATTCCTTTACTGCATCAACAATGTGTAAGCATGATGTGAGCAGGTCAAAGGGGCTGGTCTGGGTCAAACCTAATCAGTAGGGCCCATTGGTCAGTGTCACATTGCTGGCTTGGGTCACTGACGGGTGGGGTCAGTCAAAGGCCACGTCAGCAAGGTCAACGCTGACGCGTGGGGCCACGGTGATTAGTCTAAACTAAGCAGAAGTTTTAGCCGTGGTTAGTTAAGGGTGTGGGCCCATATGTCAGTGAGAGAGGGGGCTAATTAGCAGGGTGATTAGTCCTAACTATGTGGCCACGTCAGCGCACCGGCGGTTAGCCGCCGGCGACCAAACAAGGCGGCGGAGGCGCTCGGAATTCGCCGTCCGGCGACCATTCGACTCGGGGTTTGGCCCTACGGGCTGCTAGACGTGTGCCGCATCCAACGGAGCATGCGGCTGGGCGAGAGGAGGCCGGAGACGACGGTGCAACGATGGCAGGCGGCGGCCGGAGTTCGGTTGCGCTCGGAACCGGCGTTGTGGTGCACGGCAGGTCGAGCGGTGGGGTGCTAGGTGCTCCTGCAAACGTGCTGAGCACGGTGACGCTCTCAGATGCGGTGGAGGTGGGCTCTAGCCATGGCGGCGACAAAGCGCAACGGCGGCGAGCTTCAGTCGGGGTGGCCAAAGGGGCTAGAGAAGGATATCGACAGAGGGGAGAGAGGGGTTGGGTAGAGGAGCTCACGGTGAGGTCGTCGGTGATCTCCGCGTGCTCGGGGCGGCTCGATGACGGCTGAAAGTCGCCGACGATCTCCGTTGCTGAAGGAGGAAGAAGGGGGCGAGGACGGCGCGTCGGGGCTCTTCTGGTCGCGTGAGATGACGAGGAGGACGAGAGCGGAATGGCGGAGCTCGGCGACAAGCTGGATAGGCAAGGGGGGCTCGGTGGCCGCGGTGGTGACGAGCGGCGACGGTGAGCTCCGCTCGGGGAAGAAAGCAGAGGAGCGAGGGAAGAGAGCTCCAGAGAGCGAGGGAGAAGCAGAGGGGGCCCAGGGTGTCATGGGCCGCTCCGCGCTGGCCAGGGAAGGCCAGGCACGCAGCTGCGTGCCACTACGCGCGGGTGTCGTGCTCGGCTTGCCTCTGCCAATAGGCAGAGGTTGAAGATAGGTATGCCCCTGGTGGGTTGGGCCGCACAGTAGTGGGCTGGCCTCTCTGGTGGCTGCACAGGTAAGGCTAGGTAAGCTCTCCCTCTCTTTTGTTTCTAATTTATTTTTGTTTTCTAATTATTTGCCTCTGTTTTGAGCTTAGGAAAAATACCAAGGCATTTCCTAAAATCCTGAAAATATTCATGGACACTTGCTGAATTATTTTAGTGGCCCAAAAATAGTTCCAACATTATTTGAACATTTAAATTATTTATAGTATTTAAATGCCCAAAGTCAAATACAATAAGATTTAAGTCAAAAATCCAGAATGGCCTAGAAATATGTGCATCATTTTTGGCAGAGGTTTTCACCTTTAACAAAAATCATGAACTTTTCTAAAGGTCATTTGGGTTCATTGAAAATTATTTCAGGTTGAACCTATTTGAATTTCATTTAGAGCTAGGGTTTGACAGTCCCCAATTCAGGTTTAAATGAAATTTAGACATGGTGCAGCAACCAATCTAGTCCAAGTGCATAGCAAGGCTAGGGACGTGACAGTGGCTCTACGGTTGTGTGCGTTGTTTGGATGGAAAACAGCAAAACCGCACTACGCCTGTCAACCAAGCGCACTCCATGCGTTAGCGCGAGGCAGAGCAGGGCGTGACCCCCCCTCCCCACCCCCTGCGAGACCGAGCCTGGAACGAGCCCGAGCAGGCGGCGAGGCGGCGTGCCGCGGCGCCGCATGTGGAGGCAAGTCTGTCACACCCCATTGCCCCCGTCTATCTTAGGGGTGTGGCTCTGGGGTTGCGTGCGTTGTTTGAATGAAAAACATAATAAATGCAGTGTGCCTGTCAACCAAGCGCACTGCATGCATTAGCGCGAGGCCAAGCAGGGGGAGGGGGTCGTGACCCTCTCCCCATCCCCTGCGAGGCTGACCCTGGAATGAGCCGGAGCAGGTGGCGTCCCGGAGCGCCACATGTGGGATGCGAGTCCGTCACACCCCATCACCCACCTGTCTATCTTAGGGGTGCGGCTCTAGGGTTGCATGCGTTGTTTGGATGGAAAACAGAATAACTGCACTCCACCTATCAATGAGGCCGAGCAGGGTGGGGAAGGGGGCGTCACCCCCTTCCTACCCCCCGCGAGGCCGAGCCTAGAACAAGCCGGAGAAGGCTGCCACGCGGCGTCCCGCGGCGCCGCATGCGGAGGCGAGTCCATCACACCCCGTCGCCCCCTGTCTATCTTAGGGGTGTGGCTCTGGGGTTGCATGCGTTGTTTGGATGGAAAACAGAATAACAGCACTGGTCCTGTCCACCAAGCGCACTTGCGTGCGTTAGCGCGAGGCCAAGCAGGGGGAGGGGGGTCGTGACCCCCTCCCCACCCCCTGCGAGGCCGAGCTTGGAATGAGCCAGAGTAGACGGCGACGCGGTGTGTAGGGGCACCACATGCGGAGGCGAGTCCGTCACACCATGTCGCCCCTATCTATCTTAGGGGTGTGGCTCTGGGGTTGCGTGTGTTGTTTGGATCGAAAACAGAATAACCGCACTGCGCCTATCAACCAAGCGCACTCCGTGCGTTAGAGCGGGGCCGAGGAGGGCTTGAACACAACCCCCCTATCCCCTGCACGACCGAGCCTGGAATGAGCCCGAGTAGGCGGCGACGCGACGTGTCGTGGCGCCGCATGCGGAGGCAAGTCCGTCACACATTTTTGCCCCCATGTCTATCTTAGGGGTGTGGCTCTGGGGTTGCGTGCATTGTTTGAATCAAAAACAGAATAACCACACTGCGCTTGTCAACCAAGCACACTGCATGGATTAGCGCGACGCCGAGCAGGGGGGAGGGGGGTCATGACCCCCCCTCCCCATCCCCTGCGAGGCCTAGCCTGGAACGAGCCGGAGCAGGTGGCGTGCTGCAGCGCCGCATGCGGATGCGATTCCGTCACACCCCGTCGCCCACCTGTCTATCATAGGGGTGTGGCTCTAGGGTTGCGTGCGTTGTTTGGATGGTAAACAGAATAACCGCATTGCACATGTCAACCAAGCGCACTGCATGCGTTAGCGTGAGGCCGAGCAGGATGGGGAGGGGGCGTCACCCCCCCCTCCCCACCCCCGGCATGGCCGAGCCTAGAACGAGTCGGAGCAGGCTGCGACGCGGCATGCCGCGGCGCCACATGCGGAGGCGAGTCCGTCACCCCCCGTCGCCCCCCTTTCTATCTTAGGGGTGTGGCTCTGGGTTGCATGTGTTGTTAGGATAGAAAATAGAATAACCGGACTGCGCCTGTCAACCAAGCGCACTGCATGCATTAGCGCGAGGCCGAGCAGGGGGGAGGGGGTCATGACCACCCCTCCCCACCCCCTGCGAGGCCGATCTTGGAACGAGTCGGAGCAGGCGGTGACGCGGCTTGCCGCGGAGCAGCATGCGGAGGCGAGTCCATCACACCCCGTCGCCCCTGTCTATCTTAGGGGTGTGGCTCTTGTTGGGGAACATAGTAACTTAATTAAATTTCCTACACACACGCAAGATCATGGTGATGCATAGCAACGATGGGGGAGAGTGTGTCCACGTACCCTCATAGACCGAAAGTGGAAGCATTAGCAGAACGCGGTTGATGTAGTCGTACGTCTTCACGATCCGAACGATCAAGTACCGAATGCACGGCACCTCCGAGTTCAGCACACGTTCAACTCGATGACGTCCCTCGAACTCCGATCCAGCCGAGCTTTGAGGGAGAGTTCCGTCAGCACGACAGCATGGTGATGATGATGATGTTCTACCGACGCAGGGCTTCGCCTAAGCACCGCTACGATATTATTGAGGTGGATTATGGTGAAGGAGGGCACCGCACACGGCTAAGAGATCCAAGGGATCAATTGTTGTGTCTATGGGCTGCCCCCCTCCCCCGTATATAAAGGAGTGGAGGAGAGGGCCAGGAGGAGGAGGTGCGTCCAAGGGGGAGTCCTACTCCCACCGGGAGTAGGACTCCTCCTTTTCCTATTTGGAGACGGAGAGGGAAGGAAGAGGAAGGAGGCAGGAAGGAAAGGGGTGCCGGCCCCCTTCCCAATTCGGATTGGGCTTCGGGGGGCACACCCCCTCCCTTGCTCCTTTCCTATCCTTTCCACTAAAGCCCATTAATGCCCATATACCTCCCGGGGGGTTCTGATAACCTCCCGGTGTTCCGGTATTATCCCGATCTCACCCGGAACCATTCCAGTGTCCAAATATAGTCGTCCAACATATCGATCTTTATGTCTCGACCATTTCGAGACTCCTCGTCATGTCCGTGATCACATTCGGGACTCCGAACTACCTTCAGTACATCAAAACACATAAACTCATAATATAACCATCATCGGACTTTAAGCATGCGGACCCTACGGGTTCGAGAACTATGTAGACATGAACAAGACACGTCTTCGGTCAATAACAAATAACGGAACCTGGATGCTCATATTGGCTCCCACATAATTCTACGAAGATCTTTATCGGTCAAACCGCATAACAACATACATTGTTCCCTTTTTCATCTGTATGTTACTTGCCCGAGATTCGATCGTTGGCATCTCAATACCTAGTTCAATCTCGTTACCGGCAAGTCTCTTTACTGGTTACGTAATGCATCATTCCGTAACTAACTCATTAGCTACATTGCTTGCAAGGCTTATAGTGATGTGCATTACCGAGAGGGCCCAGAGATACCTCTCCGACAATCAGAGTGACAAATCCTAATCTCGAAATACGCCAACTCAACATGTACCTTTGGAGACACCTGTAGAGCACCTTTATAATCACTCAGTTACGTTTTGACGTTCGGTAGCACACAAGTGTTCCTTAAACGGGAGTTGCGTAATCTCATAGTCATAGGAACATGTATAAGTCATGAAGAAAGCAATAGAAACATACTAAATGATCAAGTGCTAAGCTAACGGAATGGGTCAAGTCAATCACATCATTCTCTAATGATGTGATCTTGTTAATCAAATGACAACTCATGTCTATGGCTAGGAAACTTAACCATCTTTGATTCAACGAGCTAGTCAAGTAGAGGCATACTAGTGACACTTTGTTTTTCTATATATTCACACATGTACTAAGGTTCCTGTTAATACAATTCTAGCATGAATAATAAACATTTATCATGAAATAAGGAAATAAATAATAACTTTATTATTGCCTCTAGGGCATATTTCCTTCAGTCTCCCACTTGCACTAGAGTCAATAATCTAGTTCACACCATCATGTGATTTGACACCAATATTCACATCTGCATGTGATTAACACCCATAGTTCACATCGTCATGTGACCAAGACCCAAAGGGTTTACTAGAGTCAATAATCTAGTTCACATCGCTATGTGATTAACACCCAAAGAGTACTAAGGTATGATCATGTTTTGCTAGTGAGAGAAGTTTAGTCAATGGGTCTGTTACATTCAGAGCCGTATGTATTTTGCAAATATTCTATGTCTACAATGCTCTGCACGGAGATACTCTAGCTAATTGCTCCCACTTTCAATATGTATCCAGATTGAGACTTAGAGTCATCTGGATTAGTGTAAAAGCTTGCATCGATGTAAATCTTTACGACAAACTCTTTTATCACCTCCATAATCGAGAAACATCTCCTTAGTCCTCACTAAGGTTATTCTTGACCGCTGTCTAGTGACCTACTCCTAGATCAAAATTGTACTCCCTGGCCAAACTTAGAGCAAGGTATACAATAGGTCTGGTACACAACATAGCATACTTTATAGAACCTATGACTGAGGCATAGGGAATGACTTTCATTCTCTTTCTATTTTCTGCCATGGTCGGGCTTTGAGTCTTACTCAACTTCACACCTTGCAACATAGGCAAGAACTCCTTCTTTGATTGTTCCATTTCGAACTACTTGAAAATCTTATCAAGGTATGTACTCGTTGAAAAATCTTATCAAGCGTCTTGATCTATCTCTATAGATCTTGATGCTCAATGTCTAAGCAGCTTTACCGAGGTTTTTCTTTGATTTTTTTTATTCAAGTATCCTTTTATGCTATCCAGAAATTCTATATCATTTCCAATCAACAATATGTCATCCACATATAATATCAGAAATGCTACAGAGCTCCCACTCACTTTCTTGTAAATACAGGCTTCTCCTGAAGTCTTAAAAAACCATATGCTTTGATCACACTATCAAAGCGTTTATTCCAACTCCGAGAGGCTTGCACCAGTCCATCAATGGATCATTGGATGTTGCACACTTTGTTAGCACCTTTCGGATCGACAAAACCTTCTGGTTGCATCATATACAACTCTTCTTCCAAAAATCCATTCAGGAATGCAGTTTTGACATCAATTTGCCAAATTTCATAATCATAAAATGCGGCAATTGCTAACATGATTCGGACAGACTTAAGCATCGCTACGGGTGAGAAGGTATCATCGTAGTCAACCCCTTGAACTTTTCGAAAACCTTTCACAATAAGTCGAGCTTTGCATATAGTAACACTACTATCAGTGTCCGTATTCCTCTTGAAGATCCATTTATTCTCTATGGCTTGCCGATCATCGGGCAAGTCCACCAAAGTCCACACTTTGTTCTCATACATGGATCCCATCTCAGATTTCATGGCCTCAAACCATTTCGCGGAATCTGGGCTCATCATCGCTTCCTCATAGTTCGTAGGTTTATCATGGTCTAGTAACATGACTTCCAGAATAGGATTACCGTACCACTCTGGTGCGGACCATACTCTGGAGGACCTACGAGGTTCTATAGTAACTTGATTTGAAGTTTCATGATCATCATCATTAGCTTCCTCACTAATTGGTGTAGGCATCACTGGAATTGATTTCACTGATGAACTATTTTCCAATTTGGGAGAAGGTACTATTACCTCATCAAGTTCTACTTTTTTTCCACTCACTTCTTTCGAGAGAAACTCCTTCTCTAGAAAGGATCCATTCTTAGCAACGAATATTTTGCCTTCGGATCTATAATTAGAAGGTGTACCCTACAGTCTCCTTTGGGTATCCTATGAAGACGCATTTCTCCGATTTGGGTTCGAGCTTATCAGGTTGAAACTATTTCACATAAGCATCGCAACTCCAAACTTTAAGAAACGACAGCTTAGGTTTATTGCTAAACCATAGTTCATACGGTGTCATCTCAACGGATTTAGATGGTGCCCTATTTACGTGAATGCAGCTATCTCTAATGCATAACCCCAAAACGATATTGGTAAATCAGTAAGAGACATCATTGATCGCACCATATCAAATAAAGTGCGGTTATGACGTTCGGACACACCGTTACTTTGTGGTGTTCCAAGTGGCATGAGTTTGTGAAATTATTCCACATTATTTTAACAGAAGGCCAAACTCGTAACTCAAATATTCATCTCCACAATCAGATCACAGAAACTTTATTTTCTTGTTATGATGATTTTCCACTTCACTCTGAAATTCTTTGAACCTTTCAACTGTTTCAGACTTATGTTTCATCAAGTAGATATACCCATATCTGCTCAAATCATCTACGAAGGTCAGAAAATAACAATACCCACCACGAGCCTTAATACTCATTGGTCTGCACACATCAGTATGTATTATTTCCAACAAGTCAGTAGCTCGTTCCATTGTTCTGGAGACCGGAGTTTTAGTCATCTTTCCCAAAAGGCGCGGTTCGCAAGCATCAAATGATTTATAACCAAGTGATTCCGAAAATCCATCTTTATGGAGTTTCTTCATGCGCTTTACACCGATATGACCCAAACGGCAGAGCCACAAATAAGTTGCACTATCATTATTAACTTTGCACCTTTTCGCATCAACTAGTACAAATGCTAGTGCGTTGCAACGGGTGAAAAAACCTGTAAAATCTACTCCGTGTGCCATTATGCAAAATTTCATACATGTAGTTTTGATAAACATCAGTAGTGGTTTATGAAATAATTTGTCAATCGGTTTTATTTTTGCTTTTCAAAAAACACGAATATTTCTTTATTTGAATTTTTTGAACAATCTTGAAAAAAACAGAACTGAAAAATGTTTTGAAGACGAACATTTTTAACACATTTTTAGTGGGATACACGCAGGGCAGAACTGTTGTATATAGTTTTTTCTTGAATAAGCATGAGCATGCGTATCATATATTAAAGTAGAAGCCGGATACAACGCCTTTCGGCCATTACAATGCCAATCACAGGAATTAGCATCCACATCCAGCAAACACACCCACCACGCATACTACACTACTTGCTTCACCTAGGCCAACCTCATGCCGATGGCGATAGGGCAAGCCACAAAGCAACCAAGCCGCGTCACAACCGTTGCCGAAGACCTCTACAATAAGACCAAAACTCGAGGCCAACACAAACCAACATACCCCACCCATTGCGCCAAGAAGAAGTCGGCAATTGGACGGCATGGCCTGGACGGACCTAGAGACGGCATCGTCGGGAGAGCGCCTGTGATGGTTTACATTGCGCCAAGGAGGCCCATGCCCATAGTAGAAGCCGACACAGAAGAGAGTCGTGCCACCGAAAGTCCTCTTCCAACAAGACAATGCCTCCAAGAAGGGAACGACGCCATGGCGCCGCCGCCGCCGCCTGGTCCAAAGACCAGACCAAGGGTTTCCCCTGAGCACGAGGAAGGGAGTCGGATTGGGGGCCAAAGCAACACCTCCAGGAAGGGAACGGCGTCCACAGACGTCGCCGTTTCAAGCCTTAACAACGTGAAGCAGGGATTTCTCCCAGCCCAAGATCACAAAACGCAAACTTTCCGAAGCTGCTCAATCGGGCTGACCAGCATGACCGGAGACATCACAACATGCAGCACATTAGCCTAGCAGCCTCCACCATCTCCAGCACCCTGGCCAGTGCCACCCCGGCCAAGGACAGCTCCACTGCATCCACCGCCACCACCAACCACCTCCTCCACGGAGCGGCAACCTCATCCAACCTCTAGCCACAGCCATGGCAGGCCGAGCCAAATCAGACTAGAGGGAAGTCCCTCTCAAGCCGTTTGCTTCCACCAGAACCACCGCCGAGACAGCCCGGAGCCGGCAGCGATGCTGGGTGTACACCCAGCCAGAACAGCGGACGCCGTGCCCTACCAGCACACCTGCGTGCCACCATGTAGGCCAACCACCAGCTACCACGGCCGCCACCGTGCAACACCACCGTCCCGCGCACGGATCCAGGCGTCAGAGCCTAGATCCGGTGAGGCCGCACCACCTCCTCCACGGAGCGGCAACCTCCTCCAACCTCCACCCACAGCCATGGCAGGCCGAGACAAACCAGACTGGAGGGAAGTCCCCCTTGAGCCGTTTGCTGCCATCTGAGCCACCGCCGAGACCGCCCGGAGCTGGCAGTGATGCTGGGTGTACACCCAGCCAGAACACCGGACGTCGCGCCCTACCAGCACACCTGCGTGCCACCATGTAGGCCAACCACCAGCTACCACGGCCGCCGCCGTGCAACACCACCATCCCGCGCACGGATCCAGGCGTCAGAGCCTAGATCCAGCGAGGCCGTGCCACCCCTGTCGAGCACAGACAACCCAAGCTGTCACGCGCTGGCCAGCTCATCCCAGGGCTGCTGCCCCGGCCTCCTCGTGCTGGTTCGCCAGCCGCCGCTGTCCCAGTCAACGGGGCAGGCCTCCAGCACCGCCCTAGGAGAGGGAGAGAGCACCCCCGCCACCTTCGGCAGCGAGGCCTACCGCCACCGCAGCGAAGGCCGGCGGCAGCAGCGGCGAACGGGAGCAGGGGGCTCAAGCGGCGGCCATGCTAGGGTTGCCCTGGCGTCTCCTGGGAGCGACGCGAGGGGAAAGGGGAGACTGTTGTATATACTATTGAAGGGTTTAATAAGCAGTGCAAAGTTTTATTACAATTTTCAAAAAAGTTTTGAATGCAAACATGATTTTTATAGATGATTAGTTGTTTGGTTTGGAAGAGTATAGCAACAGGAGAGAAAATTGATGTGTTCACCAAAACAACCATCAGCGCACCATGACGAGAGCATGGAGGTGCATGCTGAGATATAGAAGAAATGAATATCCTACTTTAATGTCCATTACCACAGCGCATGCATGCGTGGCCGTATATGGATTGACCAATGTCGCTTCAACCCTCAGAACCAACCTTTGCTTGGAGGGTTAGTAGGATGGTGGTACCTCAATACTATCAGGGATTAAAAATCAGGTTGGATACTTTAATGCCTCGTAAAGAGACGGATTCTTTTTTGAGTGGGAGGTGACATTTGCATCGATAGCAAATACTTATGGTGACTTCATCAATCTGAAGACCCATCGGCTCAGTCTCTGTAGGCGTAAGTGTAAGTATATTTTTTGTTGTACTATGTTTCTCAAAAGAAGGTTCCCTTTAACATTTGTATGCTGCAATTTAATGTGCCTTATATTGCATTGGAAGAAGAGAATATAGCGCATTTTTAGTGCTTCATTCATGTTGCCACTTTTCATGTTTGACACCGCCGCCATCAATGACGGTACAAGTTTTAAAGTCCGCAGTTCAAAAAAATTAATGAAGTCAAATCCATGTCTTTGACGACGCCTCCTTCAACATTACACTATCACTGAATGGAAGAGTTGTGGTTCATTGAGGTGGGATTGTTTATATAAATTTATTTGTTAATACTCAAAAGCAAACAGGTTTTTTGTATGTTTTTTCAGAAAATGTATTTTGTTTGTTTGATTTGCAAAATTATATTATGTTCCTTTTCTTTTGCACTATTTAGACTTTTCCCAAATGCAAGTACGTTCCTGTTCACCATCGACAATAAAAGGAAACTTTACATCTATTTCTCATCAGATTTTAATTTTCGGGTGGAGCGGCAGGGCATCCACGTATACCCATGATGACGTGAACTCCTCGTTCTGAGGACATAGTTGAAACTTGAAAGCGCCCCCCGTCTCTCCCCCCTTCCTGACGTGTAGACATTTTTTGCCCGTGTCATGCCCCAGGCCGACAAGGGGGCAAACCCAGCCAGTGCTACCGACCACTTCCTTCTATGCAAGGGGCTATGGAGAGGTGTTCCGTTCCCGTGCCATGGTGGTGGAACCCCTCCTCGGTGGGTTCGCTGATGGCTGGGCGAAGGGGACTGCGGTGCCGATGTGCAGTCGCTCGGTTGCTCGCAGATCTGGAGACTGCGTTCCTCGGACCAGTTGTAGTGCGGCTGCGTATTGGCTCCTAGCGGCCAGCCTGTGGTGGATGAGGCTGCCCGTGGAGCGTAAGGCTGGGGCGGCGGATGTGGGCCTGCCTGCTTTGAATTTTCTCTGATGTAGGTGAGCTTCGCTGGCTCTCTCTTCCTTCTTGAAGATTTATTAGCTCAAGCTTTTGCTGCAACCTTCCTCTTAGGCTGGGCACACACACCCATGGCTGGCTACAACAATTTTTTTTGAATCTTCGCCTCGTCTTTCTCGTTCCTAATCCTAAAATTCCTTTCGTTTATTGATCCCCATGATGTTGCCTTGATACAAGGAACTTAAAAGCATATATAAATTGGGATGATTTCATGTAAGGGGCTGAGGTGGGACTATTTGATGAGTAAGTCAACCTTGTTTTTGAGCAATAGACTTGGGTAGCTCAATTGGTTGCTGGTCCGAGAAAGAGCCTAGTCGTGAGTTCGAACCTCACATCCCTCTAGCACCATCTTTTTTTAAACAAAATTAGGGCTGGCCCAGTACGGCCCATATGGTGACTGGCGATGGACGAACCTACGTTGCCTCGCCTAGTCTAGGGAGGGAGGACGACGGAGGAAACCAAAGGCGGACAAATTTACGATAAATCTTTAGCGCGTACAAATTAGTACCACCTTGTATATACTATGATTTTGTCCATACAAATTGTAAAAGCGTATTATAACATAGAAAAAGCGCATTGTGACAGTGAACCCGGAGACTCAATCTGTGCTTTATTAATTGGGAAAGATATTATGAATATGTGTATCACTACGATCGAGATCCAACAAACTATTTTCATTGGGTGTATGACCATTGAAGGTTTTATTCATGTAAACAGAACAGCAATTATTCTCTGACTTTAAATGAATAACCGTATTGCAATAAACATGATCAAATCATATTCATGCTCAACGCAAACGCCAAATAACATTTATTTAGGTTTAACACTAATCCCGAAAGTATAGGGAGTGTGTGATGATGATCATATCAATCTTGGAACTACTTCCAACACTCATCGTCACTTCCCCCTCAACTAGTCTCTTTTTATTTTCTAACTCCTGTTTCGAGTTACTAATCTTAGCAACTGAACAAGTATCAAATACTCAGGGGCTACTATAAACACAAGTAAGGCACACATCAATAACCAGTATATCAAATATACCCTTGTTCACTTTTCCATCCTTCTTATCCACCAAATATTCAGGGCATTTCCTCTTCCAGTGACCATTTCCTTTGCAGTGTAAGCACTCAATTTCAGGCTTTGGTCCAGCTTTGTGCTTCTTCGCGGGAGTGACAACTTGCTTGTCATTCTACTTGAAGTTCCCTTTCTTTCCATTTGCCCTTTTCTTGAAACTGGTGGTCTTGTCAATCATCAACACTTGATGCTCTTTTCTTGATTTTTACCTTCCTCGATTTCAACATCACGAAGAACTCGGGAATCATTTTCGTCATCCCTTGCATACTATAGTTCATCACGAAGTTCTAGTAACTTGGTGATGGTGACTAGAGAACTTTGTCAATCACTATCTTATCTGGAAGATTAACTCCCACTTGATTCATGCGATTGTAGCACCCAGACAATCTGAGCACATGCTCACTAGTTGAGCAATTCTCCTCCATCTTTTAGCTATAGAACTTGTTGGAGACTTCATATCTCTCAACTCGGGTATTTGCTTGTATATTAACTTCAAATCCTGGCACATCCCATATGGTCCATCACGTTCAAAACGTCTTTGAAGTACCGATTCTAAGTCGTTAAGCATTGTGCACTAAACTATCAAGTAGTCATCATATTGAGCTAGCCAAACGTTCATAACGTCTGCATCTGCTCCTGCAATAGGTCTGTCACCTAGCAGTGCATCAAGGACATAATTCTTCTGTGCAGCAATGAGGATAAACCTCAGATCACGGATCTAATCCGTATCATTGCTACTAACATCTTTCAACATAGTTTTTCTCTAGGAACATATCAAATATAAACATAGGGAAGCAACAACGCGAGCTATTGATCTACAACATAATTTGCAAAATACTATCAGGACTAAGTTCATGATAAATTAAAGTTCAATTAATCATATTACTTAAGAACTCCCACTTAGATAGACATCCCTCTAATCATCTAAGTGATCACGTGATCCAAATGAACTAAACCATGTCCGATCATCACGTGAGATGGAGTAGTTCTCAATGGTGAACATCACTATGTTGATCATATCTACTATATGATTCACGCTCGACCTTTCGGTCTCAGTGTTCCGAGACCATATCTGTATATGCTAGGCTCGTCAAGTTTAACCTGAGTATTCTGCGTGTGCAAAACTGGCTTTGACCCGTTGTAGACGGACATAGAGCTTATCACACCCGATCATCACGTGGTGTCTGGGCATGACAAACTTTGGCAAAGGTGCATACTCAGGGAGAACCCTTTTATCTTGAAATTTAGTGAGAGATCATCTTATAATGCTACCGTCAATCAAAGCAAGATAAGATGCATAAAAGATAAACATCACATGCAATCAATATAAGTGATATGATATGGCCATCATCATCTTGTGCTTGTGTCTCCATCTCCGAAGCACCGTCATGATCACCATCGTCACCGGCGCGACACCTTGATCTCCATCGTGGCATCGTTGTCGTCTCGCCAACTATTGCTTCTACGAATATTGCTACCGCTTAGTGATAAAGTAAAGCAATTACATGGCGATTACATTGCATACAATAAAGCAACAACCAAATGGCTCCTACCAGTTGCCGATAATTCGGTTACAAAACATGATCATCTCATACAATAAAATTTAGCATCATGTTTTGATCATATCACATCACAACATGCCATGCAAAAACAAGTTAGACGTCCTCTACATTGTTGTTGCAAGTTTTACGTGGCTGCTACGGGCTGAGCAAGAACCGTTCTTACCTACGCATCAAAACCACAATGATAATTCGTCAAGTTAGTGTTGTTTTAACCATCTCAAGGACCGGGCGTAGCCACACTCGGTTCAACTAAAGTTCGAGAAACTGACACCCGCCAGCCACCTATGTGCAAAGCATGTTGGTAGAACCAGTCTCACGTAAGTGTACGCGTAATGTTGGTCTGGGCCACTTCATCGAACAATACCGCCGAACCAAAGTATGACATGATGGTAAGTAGTATGACTTGTATCGCCCACAACTCACTTGTGTTCTACTCGTGCATATAACATCTACGCATAAACCTGTCTCGGATGCCACTGTTGGGGAACGTAGTAATTTCAAAAAACATCCTACGCACACGCTAGATCATGGTGATGCATAGCAACGAGAGGGGAGAGTGTGTCCACGTACCCTCGTAGACCAAAAGCGGAAGCGTTAGCACAACGCGGTTGATGTAGTCGTACGTCTTCACGATCTGACCGATCAAGTACCGAACGCACGACACCTCCGAGTTCAGCACCCGTTCAACTCAATGACGTCCCTCGAACTCCGATCCAGCCGATCTTTGAGGGAGAGTTCCGTCAACATGACGGTGTGGTGACGATGATGATGTTGTACCGACGCAGGGCTTCGCCTAAGCACCGCTACGATATTATTGAGGTGGATTATGGTGGAGGGGGGCACCGCACACGGCTAAGAGATCTAAAGGATCAATTGTTGTGTCTCTGGGGTGCCCCCTCCCCCGATATAAATGAGTGGAGGAGAGGGCCAGCCAGGAGGAGGAGGCGCGCCCAAGGAGGGGAGTCCTACTCCCACCGGGAGTAGGACTCCTCCTTTTCCTATTTGGAGAGGGAGAGGGAAGGAAGAGGAAGGAGGGAGGAAGGAAAGGGGGGGCCGGCCCCCTTCCCAATTCGGATTGGGCTTGGGAGGTGCGCCCCCTCCCTTGCTCCTTTCCCCTCCTTTCAACTAAAGCCCATTAAGGCCCATATACCTCCCAGGGGGTTCCGATAACCTTCCAGTGCTCCGGTATTATCCCGATCTCACCCGGAACCATTCCGGTGTCCAAGTATAATCATCCAATATATCGATCTTTATGTCTCGACCATTTCTAGACTCCTCGTCATATCCGTGATCACATCCTGGACTCCGAACTACCTTCGGTACATCAAAACATATAAACTCATAATATAACCGTCATTGAACTTTAAGCGTGCGGACCCTATGGGTTCTAGAACTATGTAGACATGACCGAGACACGTCTCCGGTCAATAACAAATAGCGGAACCTGGATGCTCATACTGGCTCCCACATATTCTACGAAGATCTTTATCGGTCAAACCGCATAACAACATACGTTGTTCCCTTTGTCATTGGTATGTTACTTGCCCGAGATTCGATCGTCGGTATCTCAATACCTAGTTCAATCTCGTTACTGGCAAGTCTCTTTACTCATTACGTAATGCATCATCCCGTAAATAACTCATTAGCTACATTGCTTGCAAGGCTTATAGTGATGTGCATTACCGAGAGGGCCCAGAGATACCTCTTCGATAATCGGAGTGACAAATCCTAATTTTGAAATACGCCAACTCAGCAAGTACCTTCGGAGACACCTGTAGAGCATCTTTATAATCACCCAGTTACGTTGTGATGTTTGGTAGAACACAAAGTGTTCCTCCGGTAAACGGGAGTTGCATAATCTCATAGTCATAGGAACATGTATAAGTCATGAGGAAAGCAATAGCAACATACTAAATGATCAAGTGCTAAGCTAATGGAATGGCTCAAGTCAATCACATCATTCTCTAATGATGTGATCCCGTTAATCAAATGACAACTCATGTCTATGGTTAGGAAACTTAACCATCTTTGATTCAACGAGCTAGTCAAGTAGAGGCATACTAGTGACACTTTGTTTGTCTATATATTCAAAGATGTACTAAGTTCCCAATTAATACAATTCTAGCAGGAATAGTAAACATTTATCATGAAATAAGGAAATAAATAATAACTTTATTATTGCCTCTAGGGCATATTTCCTTCAGCTCTTGGGTTGCATGTGTTGTTTGGATGGAAAACAGATAACCGCACAGCCCCTGTCGGCCAAGCGCACTGCATGCGTTAGCGCAAGGCCGAGTAGGGGGGAGGGGGTCTCCCCACCCCCTGAGAGGCTGAGCCTGGAACGAGCCGGAGTAGGCGGCGACGCGGCGTACCGCGGCGCCACATGTGGAGGCGAGTCCGTCACACCCCGTTGCCCCCGATCTATCTTAGAGGTGTGGCTCTGGGGTTGCATGCGTTGTTTGGATGGAAAACAAAATAGCCGCACTGCGCTTATCAACCAAGCGCACTGCATGCATTAGCGCGAGGCCGAGCAGGGTGGAGGGGGGTCGTGACCCCCCTCCCCACCCCCTGCGAGGCCGAGCCTGGAACGAGCCCGAGCAGGTGCCGACGCGGCGTGCCGCGGTGCCACATGCGGAGGCGAGTCCGTCACACCCTGTCGCCCGCTGTCTATCTTAGCGGTGTGGCAACCACCAAACGGCAGTGCTTGCAATTGTTGTTTTAGTTCGTCGTCACAATTGCCAAGTGACAGTGCTTGTTGTTGGTTGGAAAAAAACCGTATAAGCGAACTGCAATGCTTAATTGACAGCACATCTTTCTTCCCATACTGAACTGCATTCTTTAGGTTAATGTACTATTTTTATTTTTACGTGCGAGGGAGCTGGTGTTGCGTGCTTGTTGTGGGTCGTGGCGCTTGTTTGTTTTTGGGCTGTGATAATGTGTTGGGCCCGTTGGAGTGTGACATGCATTTAGCCCAAGTCGTCCTTGTCTTGTTGTATGCGTGTGTGCTGAACGTTTAGTCCAACCTCGCCCGTTGAGAGCGTGTCTGACCTGTTTATAAGCTATGGCGAGTCAAAGGTCTCGAACTCCTCCGGTTACTTGTTTGGGCGCTTATACACGACGCTCCTGCTCTATCCTATCTTACCTGTGGGCCCATGTGTGTCTGGCCCCATGCATCGTGGCTCAGAACGGACTCGCGTATTGTGGGCGCAGACTTACTATGAGACTGGCTGGGGCCTGGTTCCACCTGGGTGGTCAAGTTTTTTTAATCTTTTCTTATTACAAGCATTTTTTTCCTTTAGCACTACATGTATTCGTGGCAGTACAAATTATATCATTTGCACTGCTTGTACCAATGTTGTGCAGTGCAGTACGCGTATTAAGTCTATGTTTGTGCAGTGCACGAAAGTGACTGCAGTCCCTCTTGTGCTTCATTTATGTATGTACTGCACTTCTTGTACACACATTGTGAACTGCCTGATACTATTCTCTTGAACTGCATTCCCATTTGTTTAGATCGTTGTGCCTATTATAATTTTTCAGAATATGAATATTAATGGTCTTTCTTTAATTATTGTTGTGGACTGCATGTACCCACTTGGCGCTTTGTTTATATTTACCAATGTGTACTGCATTCATCTTTAATTTTTATGTTACGAGTTGCAGTCAGAGTGCTTAATTTTTTTGTTAAACATTGTTTCTGAATCAGATATTGATATATTTTGGTATCACACATCATATTTTTCAACCTTGCCTGTATACTTGCTCTAATACATAGTCAACAATCTTTACCTAGTGCAATGACATTGTTTTACAAAGAACATTCGATATGAAGCAACGTACATAAGCAAAACCTAGCAGATAGGAAACAAGGAACAACACAAGTACTAAAGTAAAATGAAACTAAACATAGCCCTGTTCATTTCTAGTTGTTGTATGGGATTACAGCCTTGCTATTGTTCTTGGCTTCTTTTTTCTTTTTTCCATGTCTAGTCCCATTATGACATCATAGATGATTCTCTATGACTCGTAGGTTGCAAATGCATCTATTACTGTATACTTAATAAGCTTGTCTAGAAGCAAGCAAAACCTCCACAGAGTATGGTCCTCCTTGCAGTTGATTTCGTTCTTCATGCCATGGTAGTTCATGTCGATCAGCCTGCTGGCAACATCAGCCAAAGAGTTAAATTCCTTTTTCTTGTATGGGTCTCTCCATTCCACATGAATATCAATGTAGTTGTCAGAGTTGATCTCCAAGCCAGATAGTTTCAGCTTGTTTTTATCTCCTTCAATGGCGAATCCGGGGAAGGTGTATTCATCATTCATGAGGAATTTGTCTAGTTCCATTGGCCTGCAAGATGTTTGTATAAAGTGGATATAGTGAGATAGTACCATTTATTGTTGAGAACTACCAATCTTGTTTTGATTTTTCTGAAACTGAAGTGCAATATGAATCCCCTGAATCTATTGCAGTGAGTAGTTGTTAATACTTTCTGCATGTTTGTTATCTTTAATTGAATTTCATACATGTTTTAATAGTTTGGACTATGATCTTCTTTACGTCTAAATCCATACAGGATTGAATGTAGGCATTAATGGTGTAGTTTTTTATTGTTCAGGTAGATAATTTGTATTTGTAAAACAAAATAAAACTACGTGGATTGCTAGATCACCTATTCAAGAATTGAACACATGGTTTACATGGAGCCAGATGAAAACTGTCAATGAATTCCTATGCCATGCTTTTAAAAAATGTGAACCAAAGTTTATATAATGAAAATTGCGATGAAGAAAAATTTAAAATCAATATTAACTAGCAATAGTACAGATTAATAATTATTCTCACCTGTCTTTAGCTGCAGAGATGCGGTAGACAAGGCATTCTTTTTCTACGCATAGCTGGAGCACTGTTACCCGCTGTGGCTTCACGTAGTGCGTGTATTCAAAATCAACGAAGACTAGTTTGACGAGCATTCTGCCGAGCTTCCTCCTGAGCATGGACAACATCTTGTCCACGTCTTGACCCTTGCTTGTGCAAACGACGTGGAGCTTGTGGTTGCCGTGGAGGTCGACAACGTGGAGCTCCCTGGTGAACCTGTGGTGCTGTTTGTATAGAGGTGCATCCTCCATGGATCTCCTGTGCTCTCTCGCATTTTCTTTGGAGAGAGAGGTTACTGAAAGGAAGTGGGGAGAAGAAGCTGTAATGGGTTTTTGGGGGGGTCCTCTGCTCTCCTCTTCTCTGCTCTCTGTGACAGGACATGGGAGTGCTGGAGCGGGCTGGTAGCATGGTGGGGCTGTGTTTTCAGTTACGTGCCAACTTCAGAGAGGTTGTGCTATGAGGATGTTGTCTTAGTGCGTTGGAAATCCAGAACGTTGTCGCCTCTTTTTTTGTGACAACTTCAGGAATGCACGCAACTGTCAGAAAATGTGATGATTGTGTTTTCGGTGAATTTTCCTATTAAGTGTACTTCTTTGGTACCTTAACAGAACTGCATATGTCAACAATGTGTACTGCATGCAAGTTATTTTTATTATCTATACACTATATTATATCGGATCAGGATTCATACAGATGTATGCACATTACTTTTTTGATGGAGTTCTTTTTTATTTTCTCTTTTTTTATAGGTGATGGTGATGTAGCTTTTGTGTGGATGGAAGGTAGTGTTTGATAGGGGTACCGGACTGCTTTGCTTAACTAACTATGCTGCAATCTTCATTTTAAGCCCTACTGAAATACAATAGAAAGAGAACTGCATTTTAGACATAGCAATACATCGTTCTTCCACGTGACGAACTGCATTGTTGTAGGTCGCGTACTACATTTGTACGTTTACTTCGAGCTTCCTGCATTTTATTTATGAGAGCGAACTATAGTTTCTGGCAGTGCCCACACACATTTTTTTGTGGTTCTTATTCATTTAAAAAATGTTTCTTATTTTTCTTCAATGTTTCATTTTTGTACTTATTGTTTTTAGTGGCCGTGTTATTTTAACTACTCTACTGTGTTGGGCCTGTGTTGCTAGAGAAGTGAAAACACATTCAACCCAAGTAGGTCTGTCAGCACGGCTGGCTCCCAGTGCTCTGTGTGTGGGCGATATCGTTTAGTCCCACCTTGCCCGCGGAGAGCACACTCAACCTATTTATAAGCGTTTGCGAGGCAGCCGTCTCGAACTCCTCTGGTTACTTATATGGGTGCTTATACACGGCGCTCGCTGCTCTATCCTCTCTAACCTGTGGGCCCATGTGTGCCCGGCCCCATGCATCGTGGCTCAGAACGACTCGCCTATTGTTGGCGCAGACTTACTACGAGACTGGCTGGGGCCGGTTGCACTTGGGTGGTCAATTTTTTTTAATTTTTCCCTCTTACGTATATTTTTTAAATGTAGGGGCATGCACTACTTAGTAAATCATCTTGCACTGCATTCATTTGGTTTGTGTACTGCATGAGCACACATTCCGCACTACACATTTTTGTGCACTGCATGCTGGTCGCATTTTTCTTTTTCTTTTTCCTCTTACGTATCCTTTTTCTAGTGTACAGGTGTGCACTGCTTTGTTGGGTATGTGTGCACTACATTCGTCAGAGTCTTGTGTTGCAGGTGTACGCATTTTGTACTGCGTGCATCGTTTTTTATGGCAACATTGTGACTGCTTGTACCAATGTTGCGGACTGCATTGCTTGTATTTACGGACTACATTACGTGCACTAAATCTATGTGTTTGTGCACTGCACGAAAGTACTTCTCTTGTGCTTAATTTTGAGCATGTACTGCACTTCATGCACACATATTGTGAACTATCTAGTATTACTTTGACGAATTGCAATCACTTTTATTTAGAATGGTCTGCGGATTATAACTTTTTAGAAATATAAATATTTAATTATCTGTGGTTAGTTCGTGGGAAGTGCTGGAGTCAAAGTACAACTTTTTTGGGTCCTTTTTCTTCGGTAACATAAGCCTTCATTGATTGTCCTTCATTCTTGGTAACATAATTTTCATTAACTCTCGTTTAATTTTCAGTTTTGAGCTTTTTGCATTCCCGTTCTATAAATGTAGGCCAACTTCTACCCTTCCTTTGTAGTACATTTCTACTCTGGCCGCAACTTCTCTCCTTTCTCCAGCCTCTCTTTATTTCTTTTCATTTTCTATGTTTTTATTGTGATGGCTCAAGGTCCCTGCGCGAATCTCTCTAGCTGCTGTCATGGTTGTGGTGTGCCGATGCACTGCGATTGCTTAGCTTGTTCGCAGGCCTGTCGTGCTCGCCGGGGCTGCAATGTCTTGTGCCGAGCTGCGCGAGTGGAGCAGCTTGCATATGGCACAATATTCACGAAAGGATTGGATATGGGCCACATCAATGTTGTTGCGTTCTATTCCGCCCTGCTTCGACGTGGCCTTGGCCGCACAAGTCCGTTTGTCCATCAGCTTACGCCAACAAACATGGAGACTCACTACAAGATGGTAATTTTTGCAAGATCTGATTTTTTTTGTCTTTTCTATTTTTTTTGTATAATTCCATTCTATTATGAACTTCTATTATTTGAGGAACACATTTTTTTTGTTTTATTGAAGTGTACTACACTGTGTTCTTATTTCTTGTTTTTATTTTTTTGCCTATGTGCATGGAGCTTGTGTTTTAGTTTGCATGGTTACAATATGTGAACTGCTTAGATATTAGCCGAGCACCACATGTTTCCAAAAAATTTCCCGATTTGTACAGTGTGTACTACATGTAGCTAGTCTCAAGAACTGCATGATAGTTCAGAGCATACTGCATATTTGCAAGTTCCGTACTGCATATTAAATTGCATTTTATCTATACTGCTTGTTGGACTGTTGTGCACTTCATCTAGCTCATGTCTGTACTATGTGCAGGTTTTTAGTGCTCTCTGCACAGTATGAGCATTGTACTGCTAGTATCGTTCTCAAACAGTTTTATTATTTTTTGCAGAAAATCCCCAAATGAGCTGTTAGGTATCTCCGGCTGAAGAAGAAGGGAATTCTACAAGTTGTTCTTGGCAATGGACACCTGAAACCAGCCAAGTACCGTGTAGGTGTTGATGGGCGGCTGTATGTGCAGAAAGGCTGGAAGGAATTTGTCATTGAAAGTGGCCTGAAGTTTGAGCAAGTTGTTGTCCTCAACTTTATTGAACTCGAAGATCTTATGGTTAGAATCACGTTTGACGTGATTGGTTAAGGTTATGAGGTTGATTGTAATAAGTCCTTTTGCGTATCGAATGCTTCAACTTTTCATGTGTTTTCTAATAAGTACTTTTGTGATCTGAACCGGTTGAATTATAAGTCAGACTTCTTGCTGCCTGTGAGCTAACTGCATTTTTTATGGGTTGTGGATCAAAATGTGTCAATGTGTATTCTATACATCATTTCTCTCAATATGGTTTACCATATACATCATTTCTCTCAATATGCTTTAGTTGAACAACTCATAGTCAGTGGTAAATTTGTGTTTACACAAAATTTAAACTGATACATAAGTCGTACAGATATGCAAATTGCTATGTATATTAGTAATTTATTGAACTTCATCTATTTGGTTGTTAATCGGCTGCTTCTTCACAGTGACTGGAGCGTGTCTAATGTCGCACATTCTTTGGTTTTCCGTGGCGGTGTTGCTGGTTCTTGTCTTTGCACCATTGTGTTTGTAGCCCCTCGCGTGCTTATTGATGGCGGCTTTTGTTTTCCAGCACTGTGAACTGCAGTCTTCCTTGCTCCTCGCGTGTTGGTTGATGGCGGCTTTTGTTTTCCAGCGTTGTGAACTACAGTGTTCTTTGCTCCTTGCGTGCTGGTTGATGGCGGCTTTTGTTTTCCAATGTTGTGAACTGGATCCTTCTTTGCTCCTCGTGTGATGGTTGATGGCGGCTTTTGCTTTCCAATGTAGTGAACTGCATCCTTTTTTGCTCCTCGCGTGATGGTTGATGGCGGCTTTCATTTTCCAACGCTGTGAACTGCATCCCTTCGTGCTCCTACCTGGTTTTTTGTATGCGGTGTCGTTCTCGGTTGTTTCTGTACAACAGTATACCCTTGTGCTTTTTGTCTTTTGTTTGGTGGTCTTGTGGGCATTGTTTCAACGTGTTATTCGTCCTCTTCACTCTCTTCTTCCTCTTCCTCCTCATCTTCATTTGTTTCTTCATAAGGAACTCTTTCTGTCGTGGAATTGTCACGGCAGATGTCCTAGTGAAAGGACTTAGTCGTGGAGCCATTGCAACTAGGAAGGTTTAAGGGGTTAATCGGGATAAAGGACACGAGGTTTATACTAGTTCGGCCCCTTACGGTGAAGGTAAAAGCCTACGATACAGTTTTGAGTGGGATTAACTATGTCTCGATAACTAGGGAGCGAATCGCTTGACCTAGCTCTCGAGTTGATGTTACTTGCCCTGAACCGCTGCCGGGTCGTCCCTTTATATACAGAGGTTGACGCCCAGCGGCTCTATAGAGTCCTGGCTAGATCATAAACAGTGTCCGGCTCAGTCTCTTCACTATTCTTACCTTACAATACAAGTCACGTATACATGGCGGATTATCACTACGAGCCTTAAGTCGCCTCTGGGATTCGGGCCCTTAACTGAACCGCCATCTCTATCCTGGGTCTTGGGCTTCAATAATATTTGTAAGTATAACCCTCCCCCTCCTGGGTGGGTCATACCAATAGTTATATCCCCAACATTAGGCCCCAGATTGATTTGAACTGGTTCATGTCAATCTTCGACACTTTAAGAAAAATCTTCCGCTCTTTAAAAAAAATTGCAACCCGCCATGACATCATCATCTAGATTTATGGTAACCCACCATGACGTCACCTTCCATAAAAGCACATTTTATCCAATGCATCCCAATGGATCTTTGTCTTGATGGCCATCCTGAAAATCGAGGCGTCCTTGTAGTTGGATAACTCATAGTTTCGGCGTCCTCATTTTTCGCGCTCTTTTATTGGCCCTTCCTTATAAATAGACCCGACTAGGTCTTCCTCATTCTTCCCATTCCGCATCTTCTTCCTCTCGCCCCCGTCTGTCACTGGAGCTGCGCCACCACCGCCGCAGCGCATCTCGTCTCTGTCAACTTTGGCCGCTGCATCAACCTGATCTTGACCAGAAAACAGCAGCGCCCTTCCGCAGTGAATCTCTTGCAGTAAGTTTTCCCCTTTCTGCGCCATAGATCCGTGCTAGGGCTAGCGTGTTCTTCTGTACTGCGTGAAGTTCATCTTAATTCTTGTGTTCCTTCTGTTATGACTTCTTTTGATCCAAAAATACCATACATCTCATGCGGTACGTGTTCCGCATCCATTTTGGGTACCAGTAGATCTCCTTTCTGTGTAGAAAATCCCCATTATAGCACATGAACTCCTCTGCGCCATGTTTTAGGTCTAGAAAAATTTCTTTTTTGAACATCTGTTTGATCCAAAATAACAGCTGCAAATTGTGAAACCTGTTTGTACAACACTTAGACAAAAATTTGCACTTGTTAGATTTATCTAGCCATGGCGACTCTGTTCGCTGGCTTTAAGGAGGCAATGCTCAATTGATAACTTGAACCACCCTTGGAGGTTTAAATAGTCTTGACGACTTATAGAGCCTATGGCGGCTTAAACAACCTTGACATGGTCATCCTTATACCATTAGGCCCCTTCGTAAGCCGCCATCTTGAATATGCACAGTAATATTTCTTCCTGCCCGGCTTAAATTTGAACCGACACTTTTACTTTGTCTTAGGCTTTCAATCAGAATGGCACCAAAGGCACCTACTTCCTGCAACTGGGTTAAATCCATTGTCACTGACAGCACTTTGGATGACTTTGTGAGGACCGGCTATCTGCCGAAAAAAGAAGTCAAGCTTTATTGTGCTCCTGACCCGGAGGAGGAATTTCCTCAACTCAAAGATGGAGAAGTTATTGTTTTCATAGATCATATGAACCAGGGTTTGACTCCACCTGGATCAAAATTCTTCAGAGATGTGTTTCATTTCTTTGATCTTTACCCACAAGACATCGGACCCAATTCCATGTCAAATATCTGCAACTTCCAAGTATTCACTGAAGTATACCTTGGAGAAGAACCCAATCTGCTGCTTTTCAAAGAACTGTTTTATTTGAACCGCCAGAATGAGTGTGCTAGCAGTCAAAGCTTAGAGCTTGGCGGGGTCTCAATCCAGCGCCGTAGGGATGTGATCTTTCCTTACGCCAACCCGCCGAGCCATCCCAAAGATTGGAACATGACGTGGTATTACTGCCAAGATACCTCTCCGGCTGGTGAAAATCCTCTGCCCGGCTTTCGTGCTCTTTGTCTCGGGCCCAACCATCATTTGCTTGACAAGATTACAGCCGCTGAACGTAAATCACTTTCCCCCACTTTGGCCAAGATAAAGGCTCTTCTGGGGAACGGGCTAACAGGCATCGACCTGGTCCGGGTTTGGCTCACCTGGCGGGTTATTCTGTTGAGCCGCTGCACCGGTTTGATGTGTGATTATACACGCGTGAAGGATGACCCCCCGCATCACAGCCCTGATGACCTGCCAGAAGACGTCATTGACAATATGACGAAGTCTCTTTTGAACGAAAGCCTGGCAGACTGTAGTAGAGTGGGCTTAGCCCCTTTCTACAAGGCTAACCTGGCGCCAAAGGTAAGCCACCCATATGAATTAATTACTTTGATTTTTCCATGGCTTCTCCCATATTTATACCTCTGCTAATTTCTACAGGCGGGTGATAAATTCTGGAAGGTCAAATATGACCATGAGGCTGCCAAAAGAGCCAGGAAGGAGAAGAATGCCGCCAAAAAAGAGGCTGCCAAGAGGAAAGGCAAAAAGGCCACCGCCTCTGATGTGCTCCAACTAGCAGACTCTTCTGAGTCGGAGGTAGCCCTTGACTCCCTTGGCTCATTTTTTAACCATCTTATTGACACTGATTATCAGCAGGAGGACATAGGAGCAAGCCGTAGCAAGGCTGATGAGGTAACTATCCTTTCCTCCGACTCCGAGCCTTTGCCAAGATAGAAAATCCGCAGAGTGACCTGGAAAGTAAGGTTTTGCCATCCTTTAGCTCATCACGATCCTCAATTTCTTTTGAAGCTGCAGATTCATGACAGCCGGAGGCAGACTCGGACCAGCAAGGATGCGGATCTCTCCTCCGGCTTACCAAACACCCCAAGGAAGCGCCGGAATGAGGTCACTTCTCTTTTAAATACCTTTTATCCCTTGGCAGGTGAGGGAGTCCTGGATTAGGGGGTATCCGGACAGCCAGACTGTGTGTAACGTCCGGACTATTGAAGCGTGAAGATACAAGACTCAAGACTTCGGCCCGTGTCCGGATGGGACTCTCCTTTGCGTGGAAGGCAAGCTTGGCGATCCGGATATTGTGTTTCCTTTCTTGTAACCGACTCCATGTAAACCCTAGCCCTCTCCAGTGTCTATATAAACAGGAGAGGTTGGTCCTTAGAAGGCCGATCACAATTACAATCATACCATAATAGGCTAGCTTCTAGGGTTTAGCCTCTATGATCTCGTGGTAGATCTACTCTTGTACTACCCATATCATCAATATTAATCAAGCATGAAGTAGGGTTTTACCTCCATCGAGAGGGCCCGAACCTAGGTAAACATCTGTGTCCCTTGCTCCCTGTTACCATCAGCCTTGACGCACAGATCGGGACCCCCTACCCGAGATCCGCCGGTTTTGACACCGACATTGGGGCTTTCATTGAGAGTTCCTCTGTGACGTCGCTGCAAGGCTCGATGGCTCCTCCAATCATCGTCGGCAACACGGTCCAGGGTGAGACTTTCCTCCCCGGACAAATCTTTGTGTTCGGTGGCTTCGCACTGCGGGCCAATTCGCTTGGCCATTTGGAGCAGATCGACAGCTACGCCCCTGGCCACCAAATCAGGTTCGGAAACCTTAGCTACACGGCGGATATCCATGCAGGCTTGATCTCCGATGGATTCGGGCCCGCGCCAGGAGCATCGGACAGTCACGACGAGCATGGCATGGACCTGCTGTCGGACAACGCTCCAGATATCGCCCCTGCAGTAGCCCCGGACTCAAATGTGGAGCAGGCTGCGTTGCCTAGGGACGGAGGGATGGACCCCGCCTGGAAGGCCGTACCCTCAGCGGCGGTGGACCCAAACACAGGCCTCGCTTCTGAGGATGCCTGTGACTCCGGATCCCCGGATTCATATTTGGTTATAGGATCTAGTCCGTGCATTCCCGAGCCCGCCGAACCTGGTGGGCTCCGGTAATGGAGTTCACCGCTGCAGACATCTTTTAGCACTCGCCCTTTTGCGACATGCTAAACTCATTAAAGTCTCTCTCTTTGTCAGGAGGCTTTCGGCCGAACTATGTCCGGCTCGAGTGGGAAGTAGGCGACGACGAGATTCGCTGCCCACCCACCACCCACTTCATAGCCACAGTTGATAATTTAACCGACGCGCTTGACTTCGACTCCAAAGCCATCGATGGTATGGACGACGATGCAGGAGAAGATTCAGAACCTATGGGGCACCAGACTTCCACCTCGTCACACGACATATACATGGTGGATACGCCCAAGGAGGACGATGGTGACAATCCGGAAGATAAAACACCCGGGCAAAAGCCAAAGCGACGGCGCAAACGCAGTTCCAAGTCCAGCAACAGTAAAAATACCAGCAAGAGCGCCAGAAGGATCGATACTCCGGCCAACCCCGAAGGCAACAACGACCATACGGAACCAGCGATGGAGCAGGACGATCTTGGTCACGCCGAACACAGTTCGGAGCAGGCGCCCGAAGACAATGATCCAGAGGGACGAGTTCATCAAACCGACCCAGGACAAGAACACAGTCCGGATGATGACGCATTCATCATTCTGGAAGAATGCGTGGAACGAGATAACCTCCAAAGAAAGCTTCTGGCCACAACGAGAAGTCTGAAGAAGCAGAAGCAATGGCTTAAAGCCGAACAGGAAACGCTCAATCGCAGATGGAACAAAGTGCTTGGCACTGAAGAAAGATATGGCGACGATCGCCATACAAAGAGCTACCCAAAACGTAAGCTACTGCCAGAATTCGACGATGAGGCCGTTCCACCAAAGAATAACATGACCAGGAGACCAGACGTACCACTCCATAACCGCAACCAAGCAGCTACAGACGCCGCACGCGACCTACGTGAGCACCTGGATAAGAAAGCCGGCGCAGCTAGGTCCATCTATGGATCTAAAGGACACACCCCGGCGAGGGACTATGGTTACCACAACGATTACACCGAACACAACAACAGCTGACGGCATGCCACAATACATCCAGATACAGAGGGGCTGCTCACCCCCTATGCTTTACTGATGAAGTACTGGACCAGGAATTTCCACAGGGCTTTAAACCTCTGAACATAGAGGCATACGACGGAACAACAAACCCAGGGGTCTGGATAGAGGACTTTATCCTACACATACATATGGCTCGCGGGGATGACCTCCACGCCATCAAATACCTTCCCCTCAAACTAAAGGGACCAGCTAGACACTAGTTGAAAAGCCTCCCCGAAAATTCAATTGGGAGTTGGGAAGAACTCGGAGATGCCTTCAGGGCCAATTTTCAAGGGACTTATGTCCGACCTCCGGACGCCGACGACTTAAGTCACATAGTCCAACAGCCCGGAGAGTCCGCCCGCAAGCTTTCGAACATATTCCTCACTAAGAAGAATCAAATTGTTGATTGTCCGGATGTCGAAGCCTTAGCGGCATTCAAACACAGCATCTGTGATGAGTGGCTCGCCAGACACCTCGGCCAAGAAAAGCCAAGGACAATGGCACCCTAACAAGCCTTATGACCCACTTTTGCGCGGGAGAAGATAGCTGGCTAGCCCGTAAAGGCACCAGCGACCCCAGCACATCCAAAATAAGGGATGGCAACGGGAAGCCATGGCATAATAAAAATTAACGCCAAAAACAAGGAAGAGAGCCCAGATAACACAATGGTTAATGCCAGATTCAAGGGCTCTCGGCCTAATCAGCAAAATAAGCCATCTAAAGGCAGTAAAGAGGGACCGTCTGGACTGAATAGAGTTCTAGACAGATTGTGTCAAATCCATGGCACCCCTGACAAGCCTGCAAACCACACGCACAGAGAGTGCTGGGTCTTCAAGCAGGCCGGCAAATTGAATGCTGAACACAAGGGAAGGGAAACACCAAGTGAGGAAGAGGATGAACCTCGCCAGCTGAACACTGCGGGACAGAAAAAATTCCCGCTAGAGGTTAAAACAGTAAACATGATCCACGCGACTCATACATCCATGAGAGGGCACGAACGCGCGCATAGAGACGTGCACGATATAGAGCCCACACCTAACTACTGGATGTCTTATCCGATCACTTTCGATCACTTGGACGGCCGGACTAGTATTCGGTGCGACGGATCAGAGGCCTTGGTGCTTGACCCAATGATTGACGGATACCGTCTCACCCGGGTCCTCATGGACGGCGGCAGTAGTCTCAATTTAATATACGAGGACACTGTCCGCAGGATGGGGATAAACCCATCCAGAATCAGCCAAAACAACACCACCTTTGAAGGGGTGATACCAGGCGTTGAGGCCTACAGCAGGGGCTCCATCATATTGCAGGTAACCTTCAGCTCTCCAGGCAACTCCAGAAGCGAAGAACTACTCTTCATCATCGCACCCTTCCAAAGCCAGTTTAGCCAGAGAGGTGATGGCCTTGATCTTCTCCGGGTTAGCCTCGATGCCCTGTTAGAAACCAGAAAACCCAAAAGCTTGCCTGCAGGCACACCAAAAACACATTTGGCCGGGTTAAGCATCATCTTGAAAACCCGAAGATTGTCAAAGGTTTCCTTTAAATCATCTATCAAGGTCTCCTTCTCTCTGTATTTCACCACTATATCGTCCACATAAGTATGAACATTGCGCCCAATTTGATTATGAATATAATTATGCACACACCGGTGGTAAGTCGCCTGGGCACTCTTGAGCCCAAAAGGCATTGATACATAGCAGAAGGCTCCGAACGGATTAATGAACATCGTCTTCTCCTGGTCCTTAACTGCCATCTTGATCTGATGAAAACCAGAGTAAGCATCCAAAAACCTCAAATGCTCACAACTTGTCGTAGCATTAATGATTTGATCAATACGAGGGAGAGCGAAGGGATCAGCCGGACAAGCCTTGTTTAAATCCGTGTAATCCACACACATACGCCAAGTACCGTTTTTCTTAATCACAAGCACCGGGTTAGCCAACCACTCTGGATGAAGAACTTCAATGATGAACCCAGCTGCTAAGAGCCGGGGTATCTCCTCACCAATGGCCTTCCACCTCTCCTCATTGAACCGCTGAAGAAACTGCTTGACCGGCTTAAACTTTGGATCAGTATTAAGAGTGTGCTCAGCGAGTTCTGTTGGTACACCTGGCATGTCCAAATGTTTCCATGCAAAGATGTCCCGGTTCTCATGGATGAACTTGATGAGCGTGCTTTCCTATTTGGGATCCAAATTAGCACTAATACTGAACTGCTTGGATGAGTCGCCTGGAACAAAGTCAACAAGCTTAGTATCATCGGCCGACTTAAACTTCATGATCGGATCATGCTGTATGGTTGGCTTCTTCAAAGATGTCATATCCGCCGGATCAACATTGTCCTTGTAGAATTTTAACTCTTCGGTTGCACAGACCGACTCAGCATAAGCCGCTTCACCTTCTTCACATTCCAAGGCTACCTTCTGGCTTTCATGCACCGTAATGGTTCCCTTATGATCCCGCATCTTGAGCTGCAAATACACATAACACGGCCGTGCCATGAACTTGGCATAAGCCGGCCGCCCAAACAGAGCATGATATGGGATCTTGATCTTGACTACTTCAAACGTCAATTTCTAGGCCCTGGAGTCATATTCATCCCCAAAGGCTACCTCCAATTTGATCTGACCAACTGGATATGCCGACTTACCGGGCACGAGGCCATGGGAGATAGGGTTGGACTGCCTAAGGCTTTTATCAGTTAAACCCATGCAACGGAAGGTCTCATAATAGAGGATGTTGATGCTACTGCCTCCATCCATGAGTACCTTGGTGAATTTATATCCACCCACCTGAGGGGCCACCACCAAGGCTAAGTGACCCGGATTATCAACCCGGGGAGGGTGATCTTCCCTACTCCGTAGAATAGGCTGCTCAAACCAGCTCAAATAACGAGGAACTGCCGGCTCAACAGCATTCACAGCCCTCTTATGAAGCTTCTGGTCTCGTTTACATAAACTGGTGGTAAACACATGATATTGCCCACTATTCAGCTGCTTTGGATGGCTCTGGTATCCACCTTGCTGTTCTTGCTAACCACCCTGGCCAGATTGTTGGTTATATCCACCTTGATTGCCTTGAGAATTTTCAAAATTAGGATTTGAGCCGCCGCCCGGGCCATGAAAACCGCCGCCACCTGAGCCGCCGCCCTGCCCATTGTTACCATCAAACATGTTGGAATTTTGAAGGCCTTCATGATCGTATAGTCCTTCCATAGATGGGTAGCCGGCTTCTGCTAAGTGTCGTGCCTTGGACAGGGCTCGTTCAATAACTGCTCAAGTGTGGGGCCTGACCCGCCAGATCGGGGAGGTGGTATCCCCTTACGCTGTTGGTTGTTACCCTGCGCACTAGTGTTAGCCACAAAATCCAAACTACCATCAGCCTTACGTTTATTACCTCCTTGATTTGCTAGGTTATGCTGAGGGCCCTTTCTGTTGCCGTTCTTCGTTCCCTTCCATGTCTTTTCATCATCAGACTCGGGATCCTTGGTACTATCAGAGTCGGCATACTTTACCAGAGCCTCCATGAGCTTGCCCATATCATTACAATCGTGCTTGAGCTGCCCTAGCTTTTGTTTCAGAGGCAAAAACGGCAATTTTCTCCAACATTAAGACTGCAGAGCCGGCATCCATCTTATCAGATGAATGTATTATCGCTTTAACCCGGTGCACCCAATGGGTTGTAGACTCACCCTCTTCCTGGTTGCAATTCGTCAAATCCACAACTGACATAGGCTGCTTGCACGTATCCTTGAAATTCTGGACGAACCGGGCTTTTAGCTCCACCCATGAATTGCTTGAATTAGGTGGTAGGCCTTTCAACCAAGTGCGGGCGGTCCCATCCAACATCATGGTGAAGTACTTGGCCATCGCAGCATCACTGACCTTCAATAATTCCATAGCCATCTCGTAACTTTCAATCCATGCCCCGGGCTATAAGTCGGCCATGTAGTTCGGCACCTTCCTAGGTCCCTTAAAATCCTTGTGCAAACTCTTGTTACGTAGAGCCGACACTAGACTAGGGACTCCTCCGGTCCTGGTGGCCACACCTGCCTTGATAGAAGCCGTCGGATAAGCCGGATATGGCTGATAAGCCGTCAGCTGAGCCACGTGCTCAGCCGCCTGCTGAGCCGCCCGCTCGGCCTCTTGACGTATTCTATCTTGATATACCAAGTTAAGGGCTCCATGGCGCGCCGGGTCATGCCCGCCTGGCTGGTTACGGCACCGGACGTTGCTTGAGA
This sequence comes from Triticum dicoccoides, assembly GCF_002162155.2. Classification (NCBI taxonomy): domain Eukaryota; kingdom Viridiplantae; phylum Streptophyta; class Magnoliopsida; order Poales; family Poaceae; genus Triticum; species Triticum dicoccoides. The sequence continues at coordinate 340,285,324 of NC_041387.1, read as the reverse complement.
CAGCCGCTGAGTCCATGTGCCTGCTATAACTCGGGCTTCGGCTTGGACGAGGGGTTGAATGGATCCTATCCCGGCTATATGAGTACTCCTCCTGTTGTGCTAAGGTCGTCTGAAGAAGTTCTCTGACCCGGCGGGTTTCAACCGCCGCCGGAGAGTCGCCATTAATAGGAAGAGACGCCAGCCGTGCCGCTGCCGCTATCATGTTCTCCAACGGGTTAGAATAGTGACCCGGAGGTGTTGGTACATACTGAGGTGGAGCAGTGTTCACGCAGGGAGGCCCCATCACCCGTGGCTGAATCGGTGCCCCGACCCCAGGTGTTGCAACCTGGTCTACCTCCGTATGCGGGGAGAGCCATGGCGGGTTACTGGGCCCTGCACCAGGTGTGTGAATGAGGTTTCGAGGATCATAAACCGAAGGGAGTCGAGACTGAGTCTTCTGATGTCCTCTCCACATGACCTCATTAGATGTGTTCTGATCTTGCGTGAGTCGGAAAGTCTGTGCCTGAATCCGCTGAGTCCGAGCATCCAGAGTCGTCCGCTCTGCGGTTATCCTAACATCTTTCGGTGCTAGATCTTCCTTAGCTTGCACCATATACAATTTTAACTGTGCCACCTCTGCATCATGTCGAGCTTGATCCGCCGGGTTGACCACGGCGGTTAATAGAGTGGTTAGCTTATCTATGAGATCCATCAACACCTAAGCGGGCGAGCGCACAGGGCCTCCTGCCCCGGCTGCTGCTGACCCGGAGGTCATGGCCGCCGCAGTTGTGAAGTCTTGGATAGGTTGTGTGCTGGCCATGAAGATTCCAACCCTGCTTGACGACCCGAGGCAATCCGGAATACTGCTGCCATCGGAACATCCGCCAAGCCCGCCATCTTGCAGTTGATACAATGAATATGTCTCACCTGTGGATGACCCGCCATCAGAGTAGATGGTCGTCTCTCCATCAGATGCAGATCCTTTAGAGAGCCCTCTGTGGATGCATCCCACGAAGGCACGTTTCACAGCAGGCGGAGCCCGGGCGGGTCTCGCACGCTGAGCCGTTTCGATGAGGTCGGTGCAGATGTTCGGCTCAGGGCCCGGCTCGCCGATCTTGCCGATGAAAATGTGAATTCCGCCGAAGGGGACCCAGTACCCGTACTCAATTGAGCCGGTGTCGGGGCCTCAGCCTGCGTCGTTGATGTAGAGCTTGCCGCGACGACTCTTTGACATCTGGCCCATAGCATATCCCTTGAGCCCTTCGAAGCTGCCCTTCAAGAACTCAAATCCACCGTGCGCTCGCCCACGGTGGGTGCCAACTGTCGTGGAATTTTCATGGCAGATGTCCTAGTGAAAGGACTTAGTCGTGGAGCCATCGCAACTAGGAAGCTTAAAGGGGTTAATCGGGATAAAGGACACGAGGTTTATACTGGTTCGTCAACTTACGGTGAAGGTAAAAGCCTACGATCCAGTTTTGAGTGGGATTACTTATGTCTCGATAACCAGGGAGCGAATCACTTGACCTGGCTCTCGAGATGATGTTACTTCCCCTAAACCACCGCCGGGTCGTCCCTTTATATACAAAGGTTGACGCCCAGCGGCTCTATAGTGTCCTGGCTGGCTCATAAACAGTGTCCGGCTCGGTCTCTTAACTATTCTTGCCTTACAATACAAGTCATGTATACATGGCGGTTTATCACTACGGGCCTTAAGTCGCCTCTGGGCTTCGGGCCCTTAAATGAACCGCCATCTCTATCATGGGTCTTGGGCTTCAATAATATTTGTAAGTATAACCCGGCCCCTACTGGGCGGGTCATACCAATAGTTATATCCCCAACATTAGGCCCCAGATTGATTTGAACTGGTTCATGTCAATCTTCGACACTTTAAGAAAAATCTTCCGCTCTTATAAATATTTTTGTAACCTGCCATGACATCATCATCTAGATTTGTGGTAACCCGCCATGACGTCACCTGCCATAAAAGCACATTTTATCCAATGCATCCCAACGGATCTTTGTCTTGATGGCCATCCTGAAAGTCGAGGTGTCCTTGTAGTTGGATAACTCATAGTTTCGGCCCCCTCGTTTTTCGCGCTCTTTTATTGTCCCTTCCTTATAAATAGACCCGACTAGGTCTTTCTCATTCTTCTCGTTACGCATCTTCTTCCTCTCGCCCCCATCTGTCACTGGAGCTCCGCCACCACTGCCGCAGCGCATCTCGTCTCCGTCAACTTTGGTCGCTGCATCAACCTTATCTTTACCAGAAAACAGCGGCGCCCTTCCGCAGCGAATCTCTTGCAGTAAGATTTCCCCTTTCTGTGCCATAGATCCGTGCTAGGGCTAGCGTGTTCTTCTATACTGCGCGAAGTTCATCTTAGTTCTTGTGTTCCTTCTGTTATGGCTTCTTTTGATCCGAAACTACCATACATCTTATGTGGTACGTGTTCCGCATCCATTTTGGGTACCAGTAGATCTCCTTTCTGTGTAGAAAATCCCCATTATAGCACATGAACTCCTCTGCGCCATGTTTTAGGTCTAGAAAAATTTCTTTTTTGAACATCTGTTTGATCCAAAATAACAGCTGCAAATTGTGAAACCTGTTTGTACAACACTTAGACAAAAATTGGCACTTGTTAGATTTATCTAGCCATGGCGACTCTGTTCGCTGGCTTTAAGGAGGCAATGCTCAATTGATAACTTGAACCACCCTTGGCGGTTTAAATAGTCTTGACGACTTATAGAGCCTATGGCGGCTTAAACAACCTTGACATGGTCATCCTTATACCATTAGGCCCCTTCGTAAGCCGCCATCTTGAATATGCACAGTAATATTTCTTCCTGCCCGGCTTAAATTTGAACCGACACTTTTACTTTGTCTTAGGCTTTCAATTAGTATGGCACCAAAGGCACCTACTTCCTGCAACTGGGTTAAATCCATTGTCACTGACAGCACTTTGGATGACTTTGTGAGGACCGGATATCTGCCGAAAAAAGAAGTCAAGCCTTATTGTGCTCCTGACCCGGAGGAGGAATTTCCTCAACTCAAAGATGGAGAAGTTATTGTTTTCATAGATCATATGAACCGGGGTTTGACTCCACCTGGATCAAAATTCTTCAGAGATGTGTTGCATTTCTTTGATCTTTACCCACAAGACATCGGGCCCAATTCCATGTCAAATATCTGCAACTTCCAAGTATTCAGTGAAGTATACCTTGGAGAAGAACCCAATCTGCTGCTTTTCAAAGAACTGTTTTATTTGAACCGCCAGAATGAGTGTGCTAGCAGTCAGAGCTTAGAGCTTGGCGGGGTCTCAATCCAGCACCGTAGGGATGTGATCTTTCCTTACGCCAACCCGCCGAGCCATCCCAAAGATTGGAACATGACGTGGTATTACTGCCAAGATACCTCTCTGGCTGGTGAAAATCCTCTGCCCGGCTTTCGTGCTCTTTGTCTCGGGCCCAACCATCATTTGCTTGACAAGATTACAGCCGCTGAACGTAAATCACTTGCCCCCACTTTGGCCAAGATAAAGGCTCTTCTGGGGAACGGGCTAACAGGCATCGACCTGGTCCGGGTTTGGCTCACCTGGCGGGTTATTCTGTTGAGCCGCTGCACCGGTTTGATGTGTGATTATACACGCGTGAAGGATGACCCCCTGCATCATAGCCCTGATGACCTGCCAGAAGACGTCATTGACAATATGACGAAGTATCTTTTGAACCAAAGCCTGGCAGACTGTAGTAGAGTGGGCTTAGCCCCTTTCTACAAGGCTAACCCGGCGCCAAAGGTAAGCCACCCATATGAATTAATTACTTTGATTTTTCCATGGCTTCTCCCATATTTATACCTCTGCTAATTTCTACAGGCGGGTGATAAATTCTAGAAGGTCAAATATGACCATGAGGCTGCCAAAAGAGCCAGGAAGGAGAAGAATGCCGCCAAAAAAGAGGCTACCAAGAGGAAAGGCAAAAAGGCCAACGCCTCTAATGTGCTCCAACTAGCAGACTCTTCTGAGTCGGAGGTAGCCCTTGACTCCCTTGGCTCATTTTTTAACCATCTTATTGACACTGATTATCAGCAGGAGGACACAGGAGCAAGCCGTAGCAAGGCTGATGAGGTAACTATCCTTTCCTCCGACTCCGAGCCTTTGCCAAGATAGAAAATCCACAGAGTGACCCGGAAAGTAAGGTTTTCCCATCCTTTAGCTCATCATGATCCTCAATTTCTTTTGAAGCGGCAGATTCATGAGAGCCGGAGGCAGACTCGGACCAGCAAGGATGCGGGGCTCTCCTCCGGCTTACCAAACACCCAAGGAAGCGACAAAATGAGGTCACTTTTGTTTTAAATGCCTTTTATCCCTTGGCGGGTCTTACTCGTCGACCGCTCAATTTTTCTGACTCGGATTACCAGGACACTTCCCCTTCCTCCGGCGACTCAATGCAGTCCAACCTGTCGGCTTTCAAGACTGCTCTAGGGTATAATAATCTGCTTATCTTGTTCTTACTTTAACCCCTTGCATCTGTACTAACCTTTATTTTCATGTTGTGGACAAGCCAAGCCCAGCAAACGGGTTAGGAAAAACAAACCAGCTGAAGACACGTTCGTGACTGAGCTGGTTGTTGAAATAGCCGTGCCGGACTCATCAACTCATGAGCCGCCATCTGAGCCAGCTCAAGACTTACCAACTCCCGCTACTGACCTGCCCGCTGAACGAGCCGCCGATGAATCAGAAATTCCAGAAGCCCCTAGCCCGGTCAGGACTGATGACCCTCAAAATACTAACGTTGAGATTTGAAAGGTATAGTGATGCTCATATATCGGTGACTCATTAGTCAATATTAAGCCAGGTTAGAAAATACCCACACTTATACTTGTAAACCTTAGAAAAAGTCTCAAATAAAGGGTGCCTCCAAACAAAACTTAAACCACAATAGAAAAAATTTCAAGGCTGCTGATTCGAATACAATCAGTAAACCGTTCCAAAGGGGTTAAGCTAGGATTCGAATACTATCATGTAGCCCCCAGTGGCTTTGGCGTTGCGCCGATCAAGAGGGTACCGACAGTTGTGTTCTCTTTGATTCGAATACGACCTATGTTTGAACAGGAAGCCCCCTAATGACCTTGAGAGTTTTTTTAACGACTCCGATTCGAATATGATCAAAGTCGGTTCCCAAAAGCGGTTGAGCTATGATTCGAATATGATCAAGAAGCCCCCTAGTGAGCTCGGCAGTGTGCCATTCAAAAGGGTACTGACAGCTATGTTCTCTTTGGTTCGAATACGACCTATGTTTGAACAGGAAGCCCCCTAGTGATCATAATTTTAACGGCTAGATTCGAATACGATCGTAAGCCGGATCAAGCGGGTTAAGCCAGATCAAATATGATCAGCCCCCAAGTGATCATGTGAGATAATAATGATAATAACAATGACAAATCTACCTTTGAAGAAGGAAAAAAGGATAGAGGTCCTGCTTTATTATTTATCATAATATATACATTGACAAAATATGTACATTAGGAGAGTCGATGGCTCAAGTGTAGTAAGGCCAAAGATGAGCGATATTCCACGGCCGGTGGGTCTCCTCCTCTGACTTACATGAGTCTTTGTGCTCTCAAACATCAATGAGGTAATATGACCCGTTGTTCAAGTTCTTGCTGACCACAAAGGGCCCTTCCCAAGGTGGGGATAACTTGTGCACATTAGTTTGATCCTGGATGAGCCAGAGCACCAAATCACCTTCCTGAAAGGCTCTAGACTTAACCCGGCGGCTGTGATAGCGGCGCAAGTCCTGTTGGTAAATCACCGAACGAGTTCCTGCCAAGTCCCGCTGTTCATCTAACAGGTCAAGAGCATCCTGGCGCGCATGTTCCTTGTCCGCCTCCACATAACCTGCCACGCGAGGTGAGTCATGACGGATGTCACTAGGGAGAACCGCCTCAGCTCCATAGACCATGAAGAAAGGCGTATAACCCGTAGGTCTGTTAGGAGTAGTGTTGATGCTCCATAACACAGAGGGTAACTCCTCAACCCAACAACCCGGCGTCCGCTGTAGGGGGACCAAAAGCCGGGGCTTGATGCCTTTCAAGATCTCCTGATTGGCTCTCTCGGCTTGACCATTGGATTGGGGGTGAGCCACTGATGAAACATCAAGCCGAATATGCTCACGTTGACAAAATTCTTCCATGGCGCCTTTAGACAGATTAGTGCCATTGTCAGTTATAAGTTGTGTGGAAAACCGAAGCAAAATATCACCTTCTTCATGAACTGAACCGCCGTAGCTGCATCACACTTACTAACTGGCTCTGCCTCCACCCACCTTGTAAATTTATCAACTGCCACCAAGAGGTGGGTCTTTTAATCTTTTGACCTTTTGAAAGTCCCAACCATGTCAAGCCCCCAGACTGCAAACGGCCAAGTAATTGGAATCATCCTCAATTCTTGAGCTGGCACATGAGCCCGTCTTGAGAACTTCTCGGTCGTCACATTTACTGGCCAGGTCCTCCACATCAACATGAGCCGTCAGCCAATAGAATCCATGGTGGAAAGCCTTAGCCACAAGTGATTTTGACCCGGCACAATGACCACAATCCCCTTCGTGAATCTCACGTAGAATTTCTTGGCCTTCTTTAGGGGATACGCAATGCTAAAACGCCCCTGTCATGCTGCGATGATGCAATTCGCCACTGCCAATCGTCATTGACTTAGACTGCCGGGTTATCTGTCTGGCCAAGGTTTCATCCTCAGGCAACTCGCCCCGGGTCATATAAGCCAAATATGGCACCGTCCAATCTGGAATGACATGAAGAGCCGCCACCAATTTTGCTTCCGGATCGGGAACAGCCAAGTCCTCCTTTGTAGGTAACTTGACAGAAGGGTTATGCAGAATATACAAGAAAGTATTAGGCGGCACCGGCTTACGCTGAGAGCCCAGCCGGCTTAAAGCATCAGCCGCCTCGTTCTTTCTACGGTCAATGTGCTCCGCTTGATAACCCTTGAAGTGTCCAGCAATGGCGTTGACTTCACGGCGATAAGCCGCCATGAGAGGATCCTTAGAATCCCATTTGCCTGATACCTACTGAGCCACCAAGTCTGACTCGCCGAAACACCTTACCCGACTTAAGCTCATCTCCTTAGCCATCCGGAGACCATGAAGTAAGGCTTCGTACTCAGCTGCATTGTTAGTGCAGGGAAACATCAACTGTAGCACATAACAAAATTTGTCACCTCGAGGGGAAGCTAAAACGACTCTAGCCCCCGAGCCCTCCAATTGCCCGGACCCGTCAAAATGAATAGTCCAATATGTGTTGTCCGGCTTTTCTTCACGCTTCTGCAACTCTGTCCAATCATTGATGAAATCCACTAGCGCTTGAGATTTGATAGCAGTGTGAGGCACATACTTTAAACCATGAGGACCAAGCTCAATGGCCCACTTGGCGACTTGCTTTGTGGCCTCTCTATTTTCAATGATATCCCCCAAAGGAGGAGAACTAACCACAGTGATGGGGTGGCCCAGGAAATATAGATTAAGCTTCCGACTTGCCATGAACACCCCATAAACAAGCTTCTGCCAATGCGGATACCGTTGCTTGGACTCAACAAGCACTTCGCTAATACAATAAACCGGCTGCTGAACCGGGTGTTCCTTGCCTGCCTCCTTGCGTTCCACCATAAGGCAAACGGGAAGTGGAGGCTGTGTATTGATTACATAGATATCAATAAGGCTTGTCCGAAAGATCCTTTCCCGTTGCCGCGCATCGACCAGATTGTTGACTCCACAGCCGGGTGCGACCTGTTATCATTCCTTGACACCTACTCAGGCTACCACCAGATTTTTGTGACAAGAGAAGATGAGGAGAAGACAACCTTCATCACCCCATGTGGTACGTATTGCTTTTTACGGATGCCTTTCGGGTTGAAGAGTGCTGGCTCGACCTTTGCAAGAGCAATCCAAATTGGTTTTGAGCCCCAACTACATATAGAAATATGGAAGCTTATATGGATGACATAGTGGTCAAAACCAAGGACAAGGCAACACTTGTGCAAGATTTGGAGGGGACGTTCACAAATTTGCGCAAGATCAACCTCAAGTTGAACCCTGAGAAGTGTGTCTTCGGTGTCCCGTCGAGCAAGCTTCTCGGGTTCTTTGTGTTGCAGCGTGGGATTGAGGCAAACCCAGACAAGATCAAGGCCCGAGCAGATTGAGGCACCTAAGCGGGTCAAGGACGTGCGTCGGCTCACTGGTTGCATCGCCGCCATGAGAAGATTCATCTCCAAGTCCGCTGAGCGTGCCCTTCCCTTTTTCAAGATCTTGAAGAAGGCGGGCCCAATGGAGTGGACCCCGGAGGCCAAGGCAGAGCTGCAGGATTTGAAGAAATACCTCTCCTCTACCCCAGTGATGGTTGCGCCCAAACCACAAGAACCGTTGCTACTGTACCTGGCAGCAACAAATCAAGTGGTTAGCACCGCACTGGTGGCACAAAGGGAGGTCAACAAAGAGGGAGCAACAACAGCGGAATCGATAGATGGCGAACCAGAACTCTCCTCGGCAGGGCCTGGTCCCGGCAAGGCCTGACACCAGTGTGACAGGGCCCGCGCAACTAGGTGAAGCAGTGCAGAAGAAGAAGGTGATGCAGCACCCGGTCTACTTCGTCAGCTCCCTCTTGCAGGGGGCTAGATCAAGGTATTCCGGTGTGCAGAAATTGCTCTTAGGCCTCCTTATGGCCTCGAGGAAGCTGCGTCATTACTTCCAAGCGCACGAGATCACCGTTGTCACCCGCTTCCCACTTCAACGGATACTGCATAACCCAGATGCAACGAGGAGGATTGTGGAATGGGCCTTGGAGCTATCAAGTTTTGGTTTGAAGTTCGAAAGCACCTCAACGATTCAGAGCAGAGTCCTGGCAGAGTTCATTACTGAATGGACCTTGACGCCTGACAAAGAGATCCAGGAGACCACTCTCCCTGGCAAGGAAACAAGTCGCAACAGTATTATGTACTTAGATGGGGCTTTTTTGCTACAAGGCACTGGTGCTGGTGTGCTGCTCGTCGCACCCACCGGAGAGCACCTCAAGTACAATCCAAATGCACTTTCCCAGGGAGATGTCGACAAACAACACTGCTGAGTACGAGGGATTGCTTGCCAGTCTCAGGATCGCGGCAGACCTCGGAGTCATGAAGCTCATCATCAGGGGCGATTCACAGCTTGTCGTCAGGCAGATCAACAAGGACTATCAGAGCCCGTTGATGGAAGCTTACGTTGATGAAGTCAGGAAACTGGAGGAGCGCTTTGATGGTATACAGGCGGATCATGTCCCCCGAGTGGAGAATGACATTGCCGACTACCTGTCAAAGCGTGTTGCCCTCAAGCTACCTATGGAACCATGTACTTTTGTGCTTTGGTTAACTCAACCATCTGTTGAACCATCAACAGAGCAGAATAAGTGAAGGAAGTCCGGCCCCGGCAAGTACTTCCCCAATGAGCTCCCTGGAGCCGCCGGCGAAGATGTTGCCGTGGACGCCGAGCTTGTCATGGGGCAACCGACTCCGGTGGGGCGCCAAGCCCTTGCCATGGAGGCAACCATTCCCGCGGCAGAGGAAATGCCTTTGGTCCTTGTCGTCGAGCCACAGGCTCCAGCATGGGTGCAACATACCGTCCGATTCCTCCAGACAGGGGAGCTTCCTGAGGAGTAGGAAGAAGCAGAAAGAGTAGCCCGTCGGTCTGCTTTGTACCAATTAGTTGACAACATTCTGTACAGAAAAAGACCAAATGGAGTGAAATTCAAGTGCATCCCTCGGGAGGAAGGACTAGAGCTGTTGGCGGAAATACACGGAGGCATATGTGGCTCTCACATAGGGTCGAGGGCCCTTGCCGGCAAGGCTTTCTAGCAAGGTTTCTTCTGGCCCACTGCCCTCTAGGATACGACAACACTAGTAACCAAGTGTGAAGCGTGTCAGTTCCATTCGAAGAAGCTTCAACAACCAGCTCAAGCCTTGCAGACCATCCCTCTCTCCTGGCCATTCTTGGTCTGGGGGCTCGACATTTTGGGCCCCTTTCCCCGTGCCGTTGGGGGCTTTGAGTACTTGTACGTTGCAATCGAAAAGTTCACAAAGTGGCCGGAGGTGGAAGCAGTGAGGAAGGTGACCGCACAGTCAGCCGTCAAGTGCTTTAAGGGGCTAGTTTGCCGCTTTGGAGTGCCAAACAGAGTCATCACCGACAACAGCACGCAGTTCATAAGCCACACCTTCATGCAATACATTGAAGACCTCGGTAGCAAGGTCTGTTTTGCTTCCGTGGCTCACCCACGGAGCAATAGCCAAGCGGAGAGGGCAAATGCCGAAGTGTTGGGTGTCCTGAGGACGAAGACTTTTCACAGGCTTCACAAGAGCTAAAGGCGCTGGATTGATGAGTTACCGGTGGTTCTTTGGTCGATCAGAACGACGCCAAATCGAGCCACTGGCCAGACACCCTTTGCCCTAGTTTACGGGGAAGAAGCAGTTCTCCCCACGGAACTCATACAGGTCACCTCGGGTTCTCACTTACGATGAGCTTGAGCAAGAGCGATTGCGGCAATATGACGCGACGCTCCTCGAGGAAGATCGTCTTCGGGTGGCTGTGAGAGTGGCACGCTACCGGCAAGCCTTGCGCCGCTATATAGCCGCAAGGTTCATGCCCGAAGCTTTGAGGAAGGCGACCTTGTTCTTTGGTGTGTTCAGTCGGCCAAAAATTCCAACAACTTGATGCCGAAGTGGGAAGGCCCTTATCGGGTAACACGAGTCACCAGGCCTGGCGCAGTCCGCCTGGAGACCGAAGATGCCATTCCAGTGACCAACTGTTGGAACATCGACCATCTTCGCAAGTTTTACCCATAAGGCATGGCTGTCGAGCCCCCCGGCAATCCACCTTTTGTACAAGCCTAGCCGATAAGGCATGTAACCCTCTGTACAAAGCCAGGCACAGATCCTGAGCATATATAAACGAAGCGCTGGCACCCTAAGTTATAGCATGCATGCTAGATTGAGTCTCTCCCTCAGTTAGGGTTGATAGTGCTTAGTGGCGACTAACCCCTAGCGTAGAGGTCGACTTTGCATCTCTTTGTTCCTGTCCGTCCTCTTTGGATCACATGGTCAATAAATGTTTCCGCCAAGCCAAGTGGAAGAAAGAGAACAAGCCGACGCTCCGACCCCGGCAAGCCAAGCTTGCCGGAGGCTGAAGACACAAAGGTCCACCCACGGCAAGCTGGAGTTGTCGGGGGCTACAGATTCAGATAAAATTTATTATCCCCTGTTATGCATTTCCGTATAAGATTGGGACATATGAAACCTCATTTTGTTCCAAGACTGTCGTGCTCCCTTCATTCCTACCACCCGAGAACTCCTTCGTGGTTCGGAATCTAGTTGTGGCCGCGGCGGCAAGCAAGCAAGCGTTGGGCCCACCCCTACTTTGCCCCTGCCTCCGCCGAAGGCGTGAGTATGGTCGAATGGAGTAGGGGAGCGGCAAGGTCTGCTGCCGGGCTACGACGTTTATATTGAAAATAACAAGGGTTTGTCCCTTGGTATGGGCTTTGCTCACACACACAAGACCCAGCAGGCACCCTTTTTCATTAATATGTTCCATACAGGTAAAGTTCATACGGAATGTAAACATAAACAAGGGGATTACAGGTTTTAGGTCTAACTAAGGCACGTAGGCTTACAAGCTGAAAAAAGATAAGGTGCCCGTAATCCCTTTCTTGTCCCTCTCCTCAGGAAATGGAGCAAGAAGGAAAAAGGGCAGAAGGAGCGCCTAAGCAACATACGAGCAGCAGAAGGCGCCAGGAGAACATGTCAGCGGCCGCCTAGGAGAGGGCTGCTGGTGGCGGTGCCAGAGGAAGAGCTGGAAGATGAGGCAACGGTCCGTCAATACGCTACAAAGGCGTCGGTGCCATCGTACTCCGACTTGACGGCCCGCCACCCTCCTTCTTCACCTTCTCAGGCCTTCCCATGCCAGCCGCCTGTCAGGACCCTGACACAATGCCACACCGATCTAGCATGTAACACCTCATATCACTTTGCGGCCTCACGCACAGTATTCCCACGGGTGTCGCCTTACCAGGCCCAGGACAGTTTGCGCATTTTGGCACACGTATATGATAGTGTCGCTAGCATCCATATGACAAGGAGCCCGGGCTGACATGGCTAGTCGTGAACCCAAAGTGGCACTAACTCACAGGAACATGCATACATGACCTAGCAACGAACGTGTCGGTCATCAGCGAGTGAATCCGGGCTGTAGCAACTGGGCTAGCAGGACTCCGGTAAACCGGGCTATAGTAGGCTAACAGGACTCCGGTAGACACCGTGTGACATTTCCCCGAAGAGACAGACACAGGAACGAAGAAGGACACATGCCGGCCAGCCTAAGTGTTCCGGAGCAGTAGCAAGCTACCAAGGCTCAGTGGAAGCACTAGGATACTTTTCCCGGTAAAAGAGGCTACCAAGGATAAACAACTAGTTAGTCAGATCCCACACTTACCAAGCATGTCAATAACATACATACAATATGCTCGGTATGTGCAAATACAACATGGCATCACAACATGACTCTACAACTCAAGTATTTTATTCAATAGGCTCCGGGGAGCGAGATATTACAAACATGGGTCTCACGACCCAACATTCAGAGCATACAAGTCAAAGCACATGCAGAAGCTTAACATGTCCGAGTACAGACATCTACAAATGAAAAAGGCTGAGAAGCCTGACTATCTACCAGATCCTGCTAAGGGCACAAGATCGTAGCTGAGGTAACAAGCTAAACGTCGAAGTCCACGCGGAACTACTAGTGAGACTGAAGTCTCTCTGCAAAAACATAAAATAGGAAAACGTGAGTACAAATGTACCCAGCAAGACTTACATCAGAACTAACTACATATGCATCATTATCAACAAGTGTTTGGTGGGGTTTAACTACAACAAGCCAGCTTTGACCCAGTGGCTATCCTGAACTACGACTATAAGTAACTCTTTTGAGGTGGTGCACACGAGTCCACATATTCACCACATCAATACACCACTATGGATCCGCTCTCGTCTCCCTACGAGAACGCCATCCATAGCACCCATGCTTATCTTGCATATTTTAAAGTATCCACTTTCACTTGACTATGAACTGTATAGGCAACCCAGAAGTCATTTACCGCGGACACGGCTATTCGAATAGATGATGTTAACCCTGCAGGGGTGTACTTCTTCACACACGCTCTCGCCACTTACCGCCATGTACACGTCATGTATCTCGGCAACCTTCAAGCGGAAGCCTGGCGAGGGTGTCGGCCACGACCTGACTAACCACACAAGACTCTAGTCTAGGTTTATCGCCTATTTTGGTTCCATCCCCAAGGAGATCCGCCCGGGGTGTTGCTCACGGCCCCAAACGATGTGAGAAGGGTTCCCAAGCCCACCATCCGGGTGCCACTTGGTACACCGTGCCACCTGTGCCTAGTCTGTCCCAAGCCCACCCTGTCGGGTGCCACTCGGTAGAAAAATAGCACTACCTACAAACACCAGAAACTAGTTGCGACTCCTGGACAGAGATCAAGTCGGTTAATAAGTCGAGAGAGTCAATTAAGGATCCCAATGTGTGGTAGTAACTGTTTCATGGATCACAAACACAGAACTCAGTTCCTGAGGACGGCTTCAATGAGACAACCCACCATGTACTCCTACATGGCCTATCACCACTACCTTTACCAAATCGTGTTCACATACTTAGCTCACACACAGTAGGACATGTTACACCCCTCTGATTCATCCCCGATGAATCAGACCCGACTCAACTCTAAGCAGTGGCAGGCATGACAAACAAGCATGAATGAGTAGGCACATCAGGGCTCAAACAACTCCTACTCATGCTAGTGGGTTTCATCTATTTACTGTGGCAATGACAGGTCATGCAGAGGATAAAGGGGTTCATCTACCGCAGCAAGTAACAGATAAATCGTTGTTGTCCTAATGCAGTAAAATAGAGCAGGAGCGAGAGAGTGGGATTGTATCGGAATGAACAAGGGGGTTTTGCTTGCCTGACACTTCTAAAGATAGTAATAGCTCTTCATCGGTGTCACCGAACCATCGTCGAAACCACGTCTATCGAGAGGGGACAAATACCGGCAATAGAGAAGGAAACACAATCAATGCAATGCACAATATGATGCATGCTCATGACATGGCAATATGAGTGTGTTGGCCTAATGCAACTACAACCAGATGGATTTTGGTCATATTGAACCAAAGGTTCAACCCCAAATTCAAATTATGAATCCAAATAGTTCCTTATCATGTTTTTCACTAAACAGCAAGGTTAAGTTGTTTAAACATGCATGAAACCAGTGCAGATGGATAGATTGGATTTTTCTGATCATTTTTCATATATTATTTATTTCATTCCGAGTTACGGTTGAATTTATATGAATTTTTGAAGTTTTGGATATTTCCTGAAATAAATAAATCATCTCTGATTTATTTAAAACTCCAGAAAACCTTTACTGCGTCAGCATGACAACAACACGACATCAGCAGGTCAACAGTGCTAGCCAGGTCAAACCTGATGGCTTGGACCCGCACGTTAGTGTAACAGTGTCAACAGCAGAGGCTGACCAGTGGGGCTGGGTCAACGCTGAGGTGGCGTGGTCAAACTGACCCGTGGGGCCACGGGAATTAGCTTATTTTAAACAAGAATAACCCTATGGTTAATTAAGGGGGTGGGGACCGTATGTAAGTGGGTCATGGTATTAGTTAGCAGGTGATTAACTTCTTATGATGCGCCACGTCATCATCGTCGGACTTTGGCCGGCGGCGACCATTCCGCGTGGCGGAGCTGCTGCTGGGCAGTGCTAGGGGCTGCGTTTAGGTGCGGGAAGACTACCAGGAGGAACCCATGTTCATCCGCATCCAACGGAGTAGGGAGGAGCGGATGGGGTGCGCTGTGCTCGCCGGAGTCGAGCTCGCGGCAGCGGCCGGAGCTCGGGTGAGCTCGAGCAGGTGGCTGTAGAGCATGTGGGGAGGAGCTGGTGCTAGCTACGGGCTCCTGGAGATGCGTTGAGCGCGGTGGTGTGCTCAGCTATGGCTCTAGGCAATGGTGGCCACGACGGTGACATGGCCGGCGGCGAAGAGCTCTCGGCTCATTGTGAACGGCGGCTAGAGAGGGAAGAAGAGCACGAGGAGAGGGGGAAACGATGGAGGAGATCACAGCAGGGTCAAGGATGGTCTCAGCGGGCTCGGGGATGTAGCGGAGGCGGTGAATCGACGGCGGCGGTCTCCGGTGGCCGAGGAGGGGAACGGCGGAGCTGGTGGCGTCCAGGGGCTTCCGGCGTCGTGCGGCTTGGTGAGAAGGAAGAGGGGCACCAGGCGGAGCCTCTGAGCGCGTTGATGAGGCGAGGGGAGCACGGTGGTTGCGGCAGCAATGAGCGGTGGCGACGGCTGCGCTCGGTGGGGGAGCAGAGGAGGGGGGGAGCGTTAGGGGGAGAGAGGGAGGGGTCCAGAGAGAGAGGGGCCATCAGGGGGGCGTGTCGTGGCGCTCGGGGCCGTCTCCAGCAGCAGCGGCAAGTAGGAGCTGGCGAGCGTGCCGCAGCCACACGCCCTCCTGCCTACTGGCAGGAGGTTAGGGGTGACTGGCGCCTGGGCCTCGTGGGTTGGCTGTCCACAGGGCCGGCCAGGTAATCCCAAGTAAATCTCTCTCTCTTCTGTGTTTTCTATTTTCTTTTCTGCAATTTGTTTTGGGTTTAGTTTTAACACCAAACCACTTTATAAAAACCTGAAAATAATTACGTGGCTAGAACTAAAATATACCAAACCACATAAAATGTTCCAGAATTATTGGACATATATTAATTATATAAAAATATATATCCAATGCAAATAGTTATTGAATTAATTCAAAGGCCCAAAATAAATGTTTCTGAGATACCAAAAATATTGGTTTGAATTTTACCACTTGCCAATATTTTCAGAGACTAAGAGGAATATTTTCTTGGACTCATTTGATGAGATTTAAATGTTGGTTATTTTTAGAGGTTTTTCTGAGGCTTTTGAAAATTCCTCAATTCAAGTTTCATTTGAATTTAAACATGATGCTCACATGGAAACTAGCATAGGTCAGACCAGAATTAGGGATGTGACACCGCCCAAGGAGGCGACCCCCGAGAAGTTCAAGGAGCCGGCTCCACCAGGAGAAGGAGCCCGATGTAGATGCTGCTGCTGCTGGCACTGCCCCGGAGCGACGGGTCCGACACCTAGTAGGATCCGTCATCCTATTGCCTGCTACTCTCGTCGTCGCTGCCACTGTCCTCCTCGTCACTCCTGCTTGAGGACGAGTCTTCGTCATCCGAAGAGCTCTCCATGCAGCACTTCAGGCGAGTTCCAAAATCGTCGAAGACCTTGACAGAGAGGAGGCCATTCTCCATTAACTTGAAGTAAAGAATGAGCCCCGCCGTCAAGCTATGGATACGAGCGAAGGTTTTCCATCCGCGGAGAAGATACATGACGTGAGGGGCTGGGAAATCAACATCGGCCCATGTGCCGCTGTTCCCGCAGCCCCTCATGTGTAGTGTCAACGCCTGTGGCGGGTTGAGCTCCATCTCCTGAGCGAATGGAGTAGGGAGATGGAGATGACGGCGCACCGGACGGTGCATCCTGATGAAGAACTCACGGGGGTTGTCTCCGATGTGGCACTCCATTGGGGGAAGGACCGCTGGCGGAGGCGAGGCCGATGCACCACTCCGTCCTCCTCTTCCCCGAGTGCCACGGTGGCCTCGGCCTCGCCCCCTCCCCCTTTCCATCGCAGCTAGCTCTGCCGCCATGGGCTCTTGGGGAGGAGCGGTGCGTTGTCGAGCAGAGACCCTCGTCGCCACCATCGAAGCATCAACGCGCCCTCTTGCCATCACAGAACAGAGGAAGAAGCAAGGATGTGAAGAGGCGGATGGTGAAGGACTGGAGGGTGTCGTCCCTCCCGCTCCCCTCCTTATAAAGGGGCGGGGTCAGGGCTCGGCTGCCCCTCTCAGCCAATCCATCTCATTAAGGTGACAACGGGTGAGGCCGTCGATCGTCCTCCCTGCCCAATTGAAGGCACATGGGTTTCGACCCACGCGCGCATGTCTTCCGTATTTCGTGCGCCTGTCATTCGCCCTGCGTCGTGCATGCGGCGTACGTGGCGCAATGGGCGGGCGTAATGGGACGTGTGGAATGACGATTCCCAAGTGTGGAGAGTAAGTGAGCAGCGGCCCTGCGGTCTCGAAAGGACACGCAAGCCGCCTCTTTACTGTTCACCATGGGATGACGCAAGCATGCTTCGATCACCCCCGCGCATGACCCCCACGTCACGCGTCCCACGCGGCTCGTGGGGGAGCACAGCGGGCGGAAAAACCATCGCAATGAAATCAACCTCGCCTGCCCGCGCACCGTTTTTGGTCTGAAGTTCTATGCTCCTTGGATCATGCGTCTGATCAAGCTCCACTCTGCCATTGACTATCAGCCCTCTGCTCGTAACCATCTCATATTTTTACCAGAAGTTGATATGTCCATTGAAGCCATTTACCCAGAGCCTGCCAAGGAAGCACTATATCTCCACAATATAGATCGTCAGAGCTTTTCCCAGCATGTTGAAGGTATTCAGGTTGCTTCTCGTGTTTCTCCACTGGCCGATAACACTCGTCGTGCACGCACTGAAGCCACTGAAAGCACCATTGCTCCAAGGCCTCGGAAGCGCTCTCGTGTGCTCAATGACCGTGAGCTTCTCGTGGCCTTGCATCAAAAGCATGACAAGCATCACTACTGGATGAAGCATCAAATGCAAAGCCTCTTGGTGGATGTCAATCGCATTCGCAATCTTGCCACCAAGAATGCCTTTGTCACCCATGAAACCTGTCGGAGGTCTTGGAAGAGTCTGACATTGCTAAGTGTTGAAGCTGATCTTCAAGACGATGGCTTCACTAAGAGATTCAAGTTCGACTCCACTCCTCCCAGGAATGTTGTCTTACGTCGAACCCCATCTCTTGAAGACTCGGAGTACTCCTCCTTCGCAGCAATTGTGAATGCCAGAGTCTTGGATGACGCAGATGATGCTGCCTCACCACCTCCAACCTCAGCGTGTGTCGACACTACACCAAGTTCTTCTGCACCACCAAACCTCAATAACGACCCTGCTACTTCACCTAGTCCTCCTGGGAACGAGTAGAGCCCTATGTCTTCAAATCTTTTTGGTCCTTACTGACAAAAGGGGGAGAAGCATAGGTTGATAGTCTTCAAGCGGGTCCTGATGGGCGGTTGATATACTTTTTGCCTAGTGCTTACAACTCTTGTTTTGCTACATTTTGTTTTTTGAGTTGTAACACTTGAACTTGATGGTCGTCTCCTACTTTTTCTGCTATTCTGTGTGATGCGATGATAAATTCCGCATATGCGATGATAAATCCCGCATGAACTCATTCCGCAGACGTCCATTTTTCATTATGCATGTCATTATTCCTGTGTATCTATTCATGCATGATGTATTGCCTTCATATGGTGAAGAAGATCTCCACAAGTACAACCTCCCATGTGCATTTGCATTCCAACGCAAACCAATTATATGCACATCTTCAGGGGGGGCCTTTTTGCCATCTATGAAGACAATATCTTAATCCTTACAATTTCACAT
This sequence comes from Triticum dicoccoides, assembly GCF_002162155.2. Taxonomy (NCBI): domain Eukaryota; kingdom Viridiplantae; phylum Streptophyta; class Magnoliopsida; order Poales; family Poaceae; genus Triticum; species Triticum dicoccoides. The sequence continues at coordinate 340,266,673 of NC_041387.1, read as the reverse complement.
ACTTTTATTCCCATTGAAAACTTCAACCAGTTTGTCATCAATCACCAAAAAGGGGGAGATTGTAAGTGCATCTAGTGCCACCCCTAGTTGGTTTTGGAGTATTGATGACAAACCTGGTTGAGGGACTAATGTGTTTGTGAGAATTGCAGGATAACACAGATAGTAGTCCCTCATTGATTCGGGTTACCTACCGGAGATGACCCCTAAAAATGTGTGAAGACATTGAAGACAATGGTGGTCTGTGAAGATATTCACATTGTAGACTATGACATGAGAAGACATTGAGAGAAGACTATGAAGTGCGAAGACTTAGTTGTTTCATTGTTTCCTTTTCTTCTTTGTTGAGTCATAGGAACCACCGCACTGTTAAGTGGGGTCCAAGTGAACAAAGTCAGATTGACTGAAGTGATGCTCAAACCAAACCCTATGTCTTCGAGCAAAGACAATGAGAGCAAATCTTATCCTGTGCCGGATATGTCAGCTTTACTTGTAGCCCAAGTCAAGCTGCCGCGTGTGTTTGAAATCTGACTATTGCGACATGTGTCAGTTCCTTAGTGACCCAGGGTCATTTCATACAAATCCGGTTGGGTTGCCCAGTGGCTATAAATAGCCCACCCCCTACACCATAAATTGGTGGCTGCTTAGAGTTAGTACACGGCTTTTGTCGTTTGAGAGCAACCCACCGCCGAAGCTTTCCAGATAGAATCCTTGCAAGGACAAAGCCCAAACCAACCAGAGCCCAGAGAGTGTTTGGCATCATTGAAGTCTTTCGGTCCACGTGATCTAAAGACTTGTTACACTTGAGGACTGGGAATCCTCCAGCCGGTTAGGCGTCACGTTCTGAGCATCTAAGAGCCATTGTGGATTGCCGGTGAACGAAGTCTGTGAAGGTTCGGAAGTCTACCTTGAAGACTTACCACAGTGATTGGGCGGGGACTAAGTGTCCTTAGCTCAAGGGGAATAAGGTGAAGACGTAGTTTTCTGAGTTGAATCTCAGCCTCCCTAACCATCCGTACAGTTGTCACACCAACTGGAACTGGTCGAACAAATCCCCGTCCTTCTGAAGCCACTGGTTCTATCTCTTGCTTCTCTTTACTTACAGTTTGTCTTCGTGAAGTCATTGCCTGCTTGTATTATCTGTTTGACTTCACTGTGTGACTATCTATTCTGATTGGCTTCATCATATCTTCCAGCCTGATCTTTACCACCTAGCTGCTATTAGTCTTCATACTTTCACTTCATTGAATACTTGACTATGGCTTGTCTAGTGTAGTCTACCTTCCGCTGCATTAGAATAGTGTTGTCTATATTGTCTATCTTTGAAACTCCCATGTTTCGAAGACTTTCATAAAATCGCCTATTCACCCCCCCCCTCTAGTCGATAACTAGCCCTTTCAATTGGTATCAGAGCAAGGTACTCCCTTGTTCTGTGTGATTCGGTTTAACCACCTGGAGTTTAGCTATGTCGACTGCAGGGATAATCAAAGTCTCCTCTGCGTGCCCCATCTTCGATGGCACTGAATATCCTTACTGGAAGAATAGGATGCACATGCATCTTGAAGCCATTGATGTTGATCTACGGTATGTCGTCAAGAACGACATTCCCAAGACTGGTGAAGGTGTCACCCCTGCTGATGTCAAGAAGTTCATTCAACTGGACTCTACTGCTAAGAACATCATCTGTGGTCACCTTACCAAAGGACAGTATGGCCGTGTGAGTGCTCTGGAAACATTGAAGCTAGTCTGGGACTGGCTATCCAAGGTCAATTAAGGCGTCTCAACTCAGCGAGATCAACGTATCAGTACTCTCCGCAACCTCTTCAACCGCTTCAAGAGACATGACAACGAGAATGTCTAGCTCACATTTGATCGCCTCACTGATATCACAAATGAGCTCCAAGCACTTGGCACCACTGAGATCACGAAGCATGAGATAGTGAAGACACTACTGAGATCTCTTGATAGCTCATTTGACACCTTAGCCCTGATGATACAAGAACGCCCTGATTTCAAGACTCTCGATCTGTCTGAAATACTTGAGAGGCTCAACACACATGAGTACCAACAATTTGAGAAACGAGATATCTATGGCCCCAACTATGGCCGAACTCGAGCTTTGAAGGCAAAGGTTGCTGCCTCCTCATCTGAAGAAGAATCTGACTGCAGTTTTGGTGATCCTGAAGACATTGGAAAGGAGCTTGCTATGCTTGTGAAGAAGTTCCAGAAATTCACCAAGAAGAAAGGCCTCAGAAAGTCTTCACGATCCAGCTCAAGAAATGATGAAGCTTCTGCCTATGATCACAAGAAGAGAACCTGTCACAAGTGCAAGAAACCTAGTCACTACATCTCTGAGTGTCCACAGTGGGATAATGAGAAGAAAAAGAAGAAGAGCAAAGAATATGATTCTGATGACAAGAAGAAGAAGAAATCCTCAAAGTCTTCTTCCAAGTCTTTTTCCAGATCTTCATCACACAAGAAGAGCTCATCTAGCAAGGCCCATGCTTTTGTTGGCAAGGAAATGGATTCTGAGGAGGAGTCAGCTTCAGAGGAGGCGGAGGTGGAGTCTAAGGGGGAGTCTGACTCGGGTGTTGCGAGTCTGGCCCTACCTACTGCCTATGTCGCCAAGTCCATCTTCAACACCAAAGACAATGGCTCCGTCACCAACACTAATGATAATGACGAGGATGACTCACCTCCCACCTACTGCTTCATGGCACATGGTGCCAAGGTAAAATCACGCGATGCTTACTTTCAAACATCTAGTGAAGATGACTCTGATGGTGAATCCAAACCTAGCTACAAAACACTTGCTAAAATTGCAACTGAACAATAGAAAGCTATGGAACATACTCAAAAACTGCTAGACAAAAGTGATGACCTGTTGGACGCGGCAATGACCAAGTGTCAGTCCTTAATTGAAGACATAAAAAATCTTCATATTAAGTACCAGGAACTTGAAGGTCGACATGAATCTCTCACAACTTCTCATGAAAAGCTTTCCTATGATTATCTTCAAAGGAAGCAGGAACTTGAGAAATTGAGATCGGATCATGAAGATCTTCAAAAGGAAAATGAGTCACTTCACGCCCAACAGATCAGTCCCGCTCAGGAAGGATTTGAACCAGCATGCCTAAAATGCATTGAGCGTGATAACGCTACTTTTGTTGCTGAATGTTCTACCGCTGCTACTGTTGCAATATCTTCAACTCCTGATGTGGTAACTAACCCCTCTGCTGACGATACCACTACTATTGCTGATGAGAATGCCAGGTTGAAGACACTGCTTGAGACAGGGATGTACAAAAGTCTAAAAGGGCATCAGACATTATGTGATGTCCTCAAAAAGCAGATTCTGAACCGAAACCATAGGAAAGAGGGTGTTGGGTTCGAGAGGAAAATGAACGTTGATGGGTCAAACTGGAAGCCTGAGCAGTACCCCAAAACCACATGGGTTGCTGCAAAGGAACCTCCAGTTGATCCATCCACCTTATATGGTTTCACTTGTGCTAATCCCATTATCATTGATGAATCCTTTGATACAAACTATAAAATGTTTAAGAATCAGAATGGTGAAGTGTTTTCTAGGTATATTGGTACTAACTACAGGAATGGGCCAGCTTTGAAGAAGATATGGGTTCCCAAAAGTTGTCTTGAGAATCTTCTAGTGAATGTCATCATGACACCACCTGTGAAGAAGACAAATCCCATACCAAAGGCTTCATATGGTTCAAAAGCTTCATACAGACCGAGGACTCATCTGAGTCACTCTAACGTCAATGTTTTGCAGGGAAATCATACTCAGACCCATGTATATGAGCGTGTTTCCTCAAACCGCTATGTTCATAGAACAAATAGTTTTTCTGCTTATTCCTATGAGTATTATTCACCTCCTGCAAGGCTATTTACTAGGGATCCAAAGCCGAAATTCTCAGATGCTACACTTAGACTCATTGCTTGTAAGTCACCCCTGAAAATGTGGGTGGTTAAGAAAACTTAACTCTTTTTTGCAGGGTAAGGTCTCCAGCCGGAAATCAAAGGCGTCCAAAACTTATGCTGGGGACCTTAAACATCTTGTGGGGCGCAAGACAAAATGCCCAAATGGTCTTACTATGTACTTCGTTCCAGGATTCCTTGATACTAACCCTATCTATCCTAACCAAGATCTGAATTTTCATGTTCCACTTGTTCGTCAAATGTTTATGCTTCACAACTCGCTTGGTGAAGCCTATCCCCCAAACTGCACTGTAGGCTCCGACACCTCGTACTTCAGAATGGATTATGGACAGTGGATGCACTAACCACATGACGGGTGATCGAAGTCTTCTGATGGATTCAACGCTACGTCCATCAGACAAAAGTCACATCACATTTGCTGACACTGGTAAAAGCAAGGTATTGGGTCTAGGCAGAGTTGCTATATCAAGGGATCAGCACAAGGATAAAGTGATGCTTGTTGAATCCCTTGATTTCAACTTATTGTCTGTCGCAATGCTTTGTGACTTAAACATGATTGTGCTATGTGGAAAATATCGATGCCTTGTACTAATGGAATCTGACAAGTCTCTAGTCTTTGAAGGGTATCGAAAAGACGATCTATATATGGTAGATTTCTCAGCAGGACCATAGATGGCCGTATGTCTTCTAGCAAAGGCTTCAGAATGCTGGCTCTGGCATCGAAGGCTAGGGCATGCTGGCATGAAGAACTTGCACACTCTCGCAAGGAAGAAGCATGTCGTGGGCATCGAAGGCGTCAAGTTCAAGAAGGACCATCTGTGTGGCGCCCGCGAAGCTGGAAAGATGACTAGGGCCAAGCATCCCTCGAAGACAATCATGACTACATCTCAACCCTTCGAGCTGCTTCACATGGATCTATTCGGCCCTACTCACTACTCTATTCTCACTGCTACTGCTTGCCTTTATGGCTTCGTAATTATTGATGATTACTCTAGATATACTTGGGTACATATAATCCTCTACAAGACAGAAGTGTAGGATGTCTTCAGACGCTTTGCCAATCGTGCCATGACAAACTATGGTGTCAAGATCAAGCACATCAGAAGCGACAACGGCACTGAGTTCTAGAACACTGGCCTCGATCTCTATCTGGATACACTTGGCATCACACATGAGTTCTCTGCTCCTTATACACCTCAGCAGAATGGCATCGCCGAGTGCAAGAACAGAACTCTCATTGAGATGGCCCGAACGATGCTTGATGAGTACAAGACTCCATGGGAGTTCTGGCCTGAAGCCATTGACACTGCTTGCCACATCATCAACCATGTCTATCTTCACAAGCTTCTGAAGAAAACATCCTATGAGCTCCTAACTGGTAAGAAGCCAAATGTAAGCTACTTCAGAGTATTTGGTGCTAGGTGCTGGATCAAGGATCCACATCACACTTCAAAATTTGCAACGAAAGCACATGAAGGTTTTATGCTTGGTTATGGAAAGGATTCGCACTCTTATAGAGTCTTCAACCTCTTTCACTATAAAGTGGTTGAAACTGTGAACGTGCGGTTCGATGAGACTAATGGCTCGCAAAGAGAGCACCTGCCAAATGTGCTAGATGAAGTACCTCCAAGTGAATCTATCAAGCAGATGGGAATTGGAGATATCATACCCTCTGAGAATCAATCTGAAGAGGAACTTCTCATTTCTGCACCTAATCAACCTGAAGACAATGCTCAGCCAGAAGACAATCCCCCAAATGATGACATTGATAAGCAAGAGCAAAATCTTCGTCCTACTCATCCTCGTGATGAAGTTTAGATTGAGAAAATAATTGACAGCTTGAATGCACCTGGTCCACTCACTCGTTCAAAAGCAACTCAAAGAGCAACACAGCTAACCAATTTCTGTGGGCATTTTGCATTTGTCTCAATCTTTGAACCCAAGAAAGTTGATGAAGCCTTCATGGAACCTGAATGGATTCAAGCTATGCAAGAAGAGCTTCAACAGTTCGAGCTGAATAATGTGTGGGAATTGGTCAAGCGTCCCGATCCTCGGAAGCACAATATCATTGGCACCAAATGGATATATCACAACAAGCAAGATGAGCATGGTCAAGTTGTCAGAAACAAGGCTCGTCTCGTTGCACAAGGTTACACTCAAGTGGAAGGAATTGACCTCGATGAAACATTTGCTCCAGTGGCAAGACTTGAAGCCATCCGCATACTGCTAGCCTATGCAAATCATCACAACATTCTTCTATATCAAATGGATGTGAAAAGTGCTTTTGTCAATGGAAAGATAGAAGAAGAAGTATATGTCGCACAACCTCCAGGATTTGAAGATCCAAAACATCCTGATATGGTATACAAGCTCAATAAGGCACTGTATGGCCTCAAACAAGCCCCTCGTACTTGGTATGACACACTCAAAGTCCTCCTGGAGAGCAAAGGCTTCAAACCGGGTTCACTAGATCCTACACTCTTCACGAAGATATATGATGGTGAACTATTTGTGTGCCAAATCTATGCGGATGACATTATCTTCGGCTGCACCAACAAGAAATACAGTGATGAATTTGGTCACATGATAAAAGAGCAATATCAAATGTCCATGATGGGCGAGCTGAAGTTCTTTCTGGTTCTTCAAATCCGCCAGCAACTTAATGACATCTTCATATCACAAGAAAAATATCTCAAAGATTGCCTAAAGAGGTTTGGAATGCAAGATTGCAAAGGATACATGACGCCAATGCCAACCAAAAGTCATCTGGGTCCCGACGACAATGGTAAAGAGTTCGATCAAAAGGTTTATCACTCCATGATTGGTTCTTTGCTTTACCTATGTGCATCTAGGTCAGATATAATGCTTAATGTTTGCATGTGTGCCCGATTCCAAGCGTCACCAAAGGAATTGCATCACTTAGCTGTGAAGCAAATTCTTCAATATTTGGCTTACACCCCAACACTATGATTATGGTATCCAAAGGGCTTAGAGTTTGATCTAGTTGGATTCTCAGATGCTAATTATGATGGTGACAAGGTTGATCGCAAGTCCACATCAGGAACATGTCACTTTCTGGGACAATGTCTTGTCTGTTGGTCTTCAACGAAGGAGAACTGTGTATCTCTCTCTACTGCTAAATCTGAATACATTGCTGCTGGATCCTGTTGTGCTCAGCTTCTCTGGATGAAGCAAACTCTCAAAGACTATGGTAGCCATCTGAATAATGTGCCTCTCTACTGCGATAATGAGAGTGCCATCAAGATTGCCAACAACCCAGTTCAGCACTTGAAGACAAAGCACATTGAAATTCGGCATCACTTTCTCAGAGATCATGTTATGAAGGAAGATATTGATATCATTCACGTCAAGACAGAAGAACAGTTGGCTGATATCTTCACAAAGCCCTTGGATGAGAAAAGGTTTTGCAAGTTGCGGTGTGAGCTAAATATCTTGGAATCCTCAAATGTCCTGTGAATGGGCACACATCCTAACACTTATGCATTTTGATGACTTAGATGTGCAACACACGAAGTAATGTATATCTTCAATCAATGAAGACATACACTCTAAGTGTGAATACATTAATGCGGAATTTGACTTCGGAGCACCACGGTAATTGTGCGCCGTGTCTGGGTCTAATACTTCCTATACGATGGGTAATGCCACCACCAAATTTTTGTTTGAAGTGTTTCTCTTGGCGTTATGTTTGCGTAGTTTTCATATTGGATTCATATTCATCCTTGGCTTATATTCAAGTTTATCTTCAATTGCTTGAATTGGACTAGTACTATATATATTTATCCGTGTTCTGTCCTCTACAACATTCACTTATAGCTATGGTTTCGTGTTGAATCTTTTGAACTAAGTGAATGTGATCGGACCCTAACCTATCTATGCTTCTACCTTAACTCTATTTGTCCAAGTAATATGCATTCTATTGAAAACTATCGATTGTCTTCACTGAGACCTTGTCAGCTGAATTCAATCTAACAAACATTTATATTTGTTTTTAATGCTTTATCCTATTTCCCTAAAACCCAGAGAATTCGGAACGACCACCACGACAATCCAGGCATGCGTGGGAACATGGAACAACTCCCAAGGTGTTGCATGCTTGCCACGTGTTCATCAGATGTGAACCGCCAGGGGCACCTGCATAATTGCGTTGTGCCGTCCCTGTCCTTATAAATACCCATCACGTCTTGGTCAAAAATCCTTCTTCCTCCTCGCCATCTCTCGCAAACCCTAGCGCCTCTGCTAGCTCTCGACGATGCCGACGACGACGCGCTTAGCTGCCGCAACTTCTTCGACGCCGTCCTCACGCCGACCGTGGACCTCGTCCTCTCCGCCATCGTTGCAGGTGTCTTCCGTCGCCAAGTTAGGGCACGGGAGATCGAACTGCTCGGCCTCCACCTTCGCTCCGTCTAGCAGTTCTTCGTGTGGTAATTAAATTTTACTTTTTACCTTCTTTTCTCTGATAGATTCATCCGTCTTTGCCAAAAGTGGTTTCTAGATCCCCAAACTTGAATCTATCTCATTCTACATCTCATATTCTGCCTAGTCTATTCACTTATGCTTCTTTACAAGTTAGATTCCTCACTTGTACTTATTCTTGGATTTGTACAACTCTGGAACCAACTCTCATCAAATAAGTGAATGTCTTCGCGCTATGAGGTCAATGTCTTCAAACAGATTTATCTTCAAAATCTTCTGAGAATGCATATGACCTCTTCCCCTTCCCTCGCACCTCTAATGCTGTCATAGGTACATGTCCGTGCGAGAATCCCTTGGTTCTCATAGTCTACATTCGTTTGCAGAATTCTTGCAGAGTCATATCAATTCACCTGAAGCCAGTCCTTATCTGACCAGCCGTTTGAAGCCATTGCACGTACTGAAGCCCTTCAGTTTAAACTTCATGGCAACTAAGAAGTCAGCACGAAAGGGAGGTAGACAGCACCGTGGTAACACTTCCAAGGATTTGCCTCCAGATTTGCACGAGCTGTACAAAACAGACCCCGAGGAAACCTATACCGGCCGCAAGAATTGAATCCAGTGGATTCGAAGATATTGGGCGGAAGAATGGTTCAAATACCGCTTCGTCACTAAAGAATATGCAGAGAAGAATGCCATCAAGGGACCCTGGGGAGATATTGTGCACAAAAATCCTCAGCCCCAGTCCCTTCCTGAAGCCATCCAATGAGAATTCTATCCGTGCATGATTTGCGGACCATAGCTAGAGAACGCTGATCCTTCTTCTCTGTTGTGGTGCTGTGAAGACCATCTGTTCAAGTGCAACTACCAGTTCGCCAAAGACTCAGCTGCGAAGAACAAGAAGGCTCTAGGGCTTGACTTCAACCCTGGTCCTTCCTCACCTCGGGACGATGGCACCTGTGAAGCCAATGAGAACAGGATCGGCCCCTTCTACAACCTTGCTGGCCTCATCACCCACATTGCTGTCCAAGGTGCCAAAGTGGATCATTAGGATGATGGTGCTGACACTGATGAAGCTCCAGCTCCTACTCCAAAGCCGCAGAAGCAAAATAAGGCTAAAGCTTCAAAGTCATCTGCTGCTCCAAAAGCTTCGCGAGTGAAGCCATTGGCAACTTCCCCTCCTGCTCCCAATAACACCTTTGAAGATCTCTCTCGCATCTCCAAGAAGCGTGAGAAGCCAAAGAAGAAACCTGTTTAGCGACACAGTCAAGCACTGACACCTACTGCCGTTCTGAGGAACGAATCTGAAGCCATTGATTTGTCTTCAGATGAAGAATTTGGCAATGATGCTCTTGAGTAGTTGATCAAGAGCAAGCAAGAGGCAGAGATCTTCAATGATCTGCCCCTCTTTGATGTGAACATCTTGCACAATTTCATTGATGAATCGTTCGACAATCAAGATCTCAGCTTTGACGACCTTCAACTCCCCATTGGCATCAGCGTCTCCTTTAAAGGCGCCATTGCTCCTGAGCTGGCTCTAGCTCAGCGAATTGTTGAACTGAAGCACAAGATTGATTTTGAGAAGTAACAGTTCAAGAAGCATGTGGCCAAGATGAGTGTGGCTGATGTCCAGAAGTTCAAGGTGATGCTCAATGACCTCAAGGAGGCGTTTCGCAAGAAACGTGAGGAAGCCAAAGGCTCAAGAGAGCGCATGAAAACTCTTACTGCCAAGTGTGTTCAGGCTTACAACGAAGCTGAAAAGTGCAAGGCTCTTGGGCGTCCTGGTATTGACCCCAAGATGGCTACTGAGGGAGTTCTGGACTAGGGGGTGTCCGGATAGCCGAACTATCATCATCGGCCGGACTCCAAGACTATGAAGATACAAGATTGAAGAGTTCGTCCCGTGTCCGGATGGGACTTTCCTTGGCGTGGAAGGCAAGCTTGGCAATACGGATATGTAGATCTCCTACCATTGTAACCGACTCTGTGTAACCCTAGCCCTCTCCGGTGTCTATATAAACCGGATGGCTTTAGTCCATAGGACGAACAACAATCATACCATAGGCTAGCTTCTAGGGTTTAGCCTCCTTGATCTCGTGGTAGATCTACTCTTGTAATACCCACATCATCAATATCAATCGAGCAGGACGTAGGGTTTTAACTTCATCAAGAGGGCCCAAACCTGGGTAAAACATCGTGTCCCTTGTCTCCTGTTACCATCCGCCTAGACGCACAGTTCAGGACCCCCTACCCGAGATCCGCCGGTTTTGACACCGACATTGGTGCTTTCATTGAGAGTTCCTTTGTGTCGTCATCGATAGGCTCGATGGCTTCTTCGATCATCAACAACGACGCAGTCCAGGGTGAGACCTTTCTCCCCGGACAGATCTTCATATTCGGCGGCTTTGCACTGTGGGCCAATTCGCTTGGCCATCTGGAGCAGATCGAAAGCTACGCCCCTGGCCATCAGGTCAGATTTGGAAGTTTGAACTTCACGGCTGACATCCGCGGAGACTTGATCTTCGATGGGTTCGAGACACAGCCGAGCGCGCCGCACTGTCACGATGGGCATGATTTAGCTCTGCAGCCGGACAGTGCCCTGGAGGCCGCACATGAGTCCGCTCCGACCCTCAATTCGGAGCCGGCTGCACAGATCGAGGACAGGTGGCTAGACACCGCCTTGGGGGCTGCAACCTCTACGGCGATGGAGCCAAATACTGACCTTGTCCCTCGTGAAGCTCGTGACTCCGAGGCGCCGGACTCCGAACCTCCCGCGCCCCCTCCAATCGAATCCGATTCGGCGCCGATCATGGAGTTCACCGCTGCGGACATCTTTCAACACCCACCTTTCGGCGACATCTTGAGTTCGCTAAAGTATCTCTTGTTATCAGGAGAGCCCTGGCCGGACTGCGGTCAGGACGGTTGGGATGTGGAGGACGAAGAAATTCAAAGCCCACCCACCACCCACTTAGTAGCCACTGTCGATGATCTAACCGACATGCTAGACTTCGACTCCGAAGACATCGACGGCATGGACGATGATGCCGGAGACAACCAAGAACCAGCGCCTATCGGGCACTTGAAAGCCACCTCATCATATGACATATACATGGTGGATATCCCAAAGGATGGGAATGGCGAAGGAACAGCGGAGGATGACCCCTCCAAGAAACAGCCCAAGCGCCATCGTCAGCAGCGCCGCTCTAAATCCCGCCACAGCAAGAATGGAGATTCCGGCACCGGAGATAATAACACCCCAGACAGTGCCGAAGACAACCCCCTCCAGCAAGATTCAGCACAGGAGGACGGAGACGCCAGGCCTCATGAGAGAGCGGCAGACGAAGAGGTAGAGGATTACATGCCTCCCTCCGGAGACGAGGCAAGCCTCGACGACGACGAATTCGTCGTACCTAAGGATCCCGTCGAACAAGAGCGTTTTAAATGCAGGCTTATGGCCACGGCAAACAGCCTCAAGAAAAAGCAGCAACAGCTTAGAGCTGATCAAGATCTGCTAGCCGACAGATGGACTGAAGTCCTTGCGGCCGAAGAGCATGAGCTCGAACGCCCCTCCAAAAGCTACCCTAAACACAAGCTGCTCCCCTGATTAGAGGAGGAGGCATATGAACCTGCATCACCAGCGGACAATACGGCTGACCGACCACCCCGTGGCCGCGACAGAGAGGCCTCTAGGCCCTCCACTAGAACCGTACCCCGGCATCGCTCGAAAAACAAAAGGCCACAGGGGAACGCTCTGGACTTGCGAGATATATTGGAGGATAAGGCAAGACAATCAAGATCAATCTATGGATCGCGTGGGCGCCCCATGATACGTGACGACAACCATCGCGCCGGACACAGCAAGTCCGGTCGGGCCGAACACAGTAGACAGAGCTCTTTTGAGCTTCGTCGTGATATAGCCCAATACAGAGGCGCCGCACACCCACTATGCTTGACAGATGAAGTAATGGATCATCAAATCCCCGAAGGGTTTAAACCCATGAATATTGAATCTTATGATGGCACAACAGACCCCGTGGTTTGGATCGAAGACTATCTCCTTCATATCCATATGGCCCGCGGTGATGATCTTCACGCCATCAAATACCTCCCACTCAAGCTTAAAGGACCAGCTCGGCATTGTCTTAACAGCTTGCGAGCAGAATCAATTGGGTGTTGGGAGGACCTGGAAGCCGCATTCCTTGATAACTTCCAGGGCACGTATGTGCGACCACCAGACGCTGACGACCTAAGCCATATAATTTAGCAGACAGATGAATCGGCCAGACAATTCTGGACACGGTTCTTTACTAAGAAAAATCAAATCGTTGACTGTCCGGATGCGGAGGCCCTCGCGGCCTTCAAACATAACATCCGCGACGAGTGGCTTGCCCGGCACCTGGGACAGCAAAAGCCAAAATCCATGGCAGCCCTCACATCACTCATGACCCGCTTCTGCGCGGGAGAGGACAGCTGGCTAGCCCGCAGCAACAACCTCAGCAAAAATTCTGACAGTCCAGATATCAAGGACCGCAATGGCAGGCCGCGTCGCAACAAGAACAAACGCCGCATTAATGGAGACAATAGTGAGGATACGGCAGTCAATGCCGGATTCAGAGGCTCTAAACCCGGTCAGTGGAAAAAGCCATTCAAAAGAACTACTCTGGGTCCGTCCAATTTGGACCGAATACTCGATCGCTCGTGCCAGATACACGGCACCCCCGAAAAGCCAGCTAACCACACGAACAGGGACTATTGGGTATTCAAGCAGGCACGCAAGCTAATTGCCGAAAACAACGACAAGGGGCTGCATAGTGATGACGAGGAAGAGACCCGACCGCCGAACAATAGAGGACAGAAGGGTTTCCCCCCACAAGTGCGGACGGTGAACATGATATACGCAACCCACATACCCAAAAGGGAGCGGAAGCGTGCACTCTGTATACGCGATAGAGCCAGTCGCCCCGAAGTTCAACCCATGGTCCTCCTGCCCGATCACCTTTGATTGAAGGGACCACCCCACCAGCATCCGCCACGGCGGATTCGTCGCATTGGTTTTGGACCCAATCGTCGATGGATTTCACCTCACCAAAGTCCTGATGGACGGCGGCAGCAGCCTGAACCTGCTTTATCAGGATATAGTGCACAAAATGGGCATAGACCCCTCAAGGATTAAACCTACAAAGACGATCTTTAAAGGCGTCATACCAGGTGTAGAGGCCAATTGTACAGGCTCAGTTACACTGGAAGTGGTCTTCGGATCCCCGGATAACTTCCGAAACGAGGAGTTAATCTTTGACATAGTTCCGTTCCGCAGCGGCTATCATGCTCTGCTCGGACGTACCGCGTTTGCAAAGTTCAACGCGGTGCCGCACTATGCATACCTCAAGCTCAAGATGCCAGGCCCTTGAGGAGTCATCACGGTCAACGGAAACACTGAATGCTCTCTCCGAACGGAGGAACATACATCGGCTCTCGCGGCAGAAGTACAGTGCAGCCTCTTAAGGCAATTCTCGAGTCCGGCCGTTAAGCGACCGGACACGGATAAACGCGCCCGGAGTAACCTACAACAAGACCACCTGGCACGTTCCGAGCACGCGTAGCAATGCGGCCCCAACCCCAGCCCCTGCAAAATTTCAAGACTGGTCCTTCGCGTACATCATTATGCTCTGGAGATACCATGGGCATAGGGGGAGGGGCACGACCACGATAGGCCCAAAATGCGTCTTAACCACACCAGGGGCTCCCAAGAGTGTCGTTCTTTTTTTTTTCTCTTTTTCTTTTTTTTACCCATAGGACTCCGTTCATCAGAGGCCCTGTCCGGCAGTAGACCTGCCGAACTCATGATGCAACAGCCAGGGAAGGAGAAAGGCTACGACGAATATCCAGGTGGTCTCCATTACGAGCATTAAATCTGTTTTATACACCATTCCATAGCCTACCCCTGGAGGGGGACATGTTTAATAGTCCCATCCCTTGCTTATCGCACCATTTGTATCGTTCTGCATTCACAACAGTATTTCTTGAATAAACAATGCAGCACCTTTTTGCTTATCACTGCATTTCTTTCTTATACATACGTTCATTTATGACATGTTGCATCTGTACACTTTGTTACGGCTAAATACACCAGGGGCTTATGTTTCCCACATCATGGTGTGATAAGTCCGAACACTTTCACAAGTGCGGCACCCCGAACTTATAGCATTATATGCATCGGCTCCGAATCATGTCTTGGGTCAATAGTTGGGTTTGCCCGGCTCCCATGTTTTGGTACCTTACGTTCCGTTGTATCGGCTAAGGTAGCACTAGGAGAACCACTGCGATTGCGCCCCAGTTGAGCTGGGTGAGCACCTTAGTGGAGAAAGCTAAAACTGACCATCATGATGAGGCGAGAGCTGGTCGCTGTTCGAGAGGTTTTTTTCGAGTCCCTAAAGACTTATGCCTCTTAGAGCGAGGAACCGGCTTTGTCCAGCCCAGGCGTGGATAGCGCCCCAAATTCGGCCTTCCGAACACTAGGGGCTTCGCCGAAATTTAAAATTATACAATTCTATGGCTAAGTGAGAGTGTTCAAGCATTATAAGTCCGGTTGCCTCGTTCGTTGTGTTGAGCGCCTCCCTAGATGGACCCAAACATGGGAACAAGAGTGCTCAAATTTATCCCGAACACCCCAGCACTCGCGGCATGGGGGCTGAAGCCGACGACTTGCCATCTCTCAGATTTGATAAACGGCCGCACAGAAGGTAATATTTTAAATTAACAAGCATTGCTTAGCGCATATGAACAAAGTTTTCTGCGCACAGGATAACAAAATGCGAGTCTACTCAAATATTACATCTTTGGAGCACTCACCCGCAATAATGCGGGCACCCTTCAGGACACTTTTATAATACATCTCGGGCGTGCGATACTCCTTGCCCGGTGGTGGCGCGTCTGTCACAAGCTTCTCAGCATCCATCTTGCCCCATTGCACCTTTGCGCGGGCAAGAGCTGTCACGACCGGCTTTTCAATAAAATGATTATTGATAAAACCGATCTTTTAAACCCAGTATAGGAAAAGTCATCCTTTCTGGAAGATAAAGCTTGATAAACAGAGAACCAGTAGCATCAAATATATTACAGGATTGAGCTGAGGCTGCTCAATAGTTTATTACAAACCCGCCAATATCTTACATAAGAGCTGTTAAGTCACGGGGGTGGATTGGCATGCTACTAGCTCGAGGAAAAACGGTGGTGGATAACTTGACTTCTACTGGCAGTACATCGAGCGTCGAGATGAGGCTCGATGAATTTATTCGGGGTTGCGGAAGCGGATAATACAATGACCAAAACAGGATCGCACGGGACTGACTGGGACTCCTCTAGGCGTCGGACTCGCTATCAAATTCTTCGTCCATGAGATCGCCTTCATCAACATCTGGCCAAATCAACAAGCCAGGTGAGTACTCGGAAGTACTCGCAAGACAATTCGGACAAAAGATATAATCAATGAATGCATGAATGCATCATGATCGAGGAAGATGCTCATAAAATAATGATAATATTGCAGTACGTGAAGAGTAAAATAAATAACTAAAAACCGATCGGGTGTCTGAAGCGACGCCTCGAAAGGTAAATAAATAAAATGCATGCCGAGTCGGGCGTCTAAGCGACACCACATAAAGGGCTTAAAAGAAGTACCACAGTCGGACGTCTGCGTGACATCACAGGCAGGGCTTAAAAGAAATGCCACTATCGAACGTCTGAGCGACATCACAGACAGGGCTTTAAGAGAAATGCCACCGTCGGACGTCTGAGCGACATCACAGACAGGGCTTTAAAAGAAATGCCACCATCGGACGTCTGAGCGACATCACAGACAGGGCTTAAAAGAAATGCCACCGTCGGACGTCTGA
>NC_041387.1:340215477-340250068 GCF_002162155.2 Triticum dicoccoides | reverse complement strand
TTTAAAAGAAATGCCACCGTCGGACGTCTGAGCGACATCACAGATAGGCCTTAAAAAGAAATGCCACCGTCGGACGTCTGAGCGACATCACATACAGGGCTTTAAAAGAAATGCCACCGTCGGACGTCTGAGCGACATCACAGACAGGTCCTATAATAAATGTAAATAACAAGATTAGTCCATCCACAAGAATAATCTTTTAACCAGATTTATCACACATAAATCCCACCGGGTTTTTGTCACTGAGGTTGATACCTGACAAGATAAGATGAATATAGTACTTGAACAAAGCACAAGATAATTGAAGGATTTGAGACTCTGCAGAGTTTGGATGAACTGACCACAGCTAACGGATTTCCGTAGTCATGAAGGACTAGTTCCGTTTATGGTATTTCAGTAGAAACACATTTAGCTAGTACACACCCATTTCACCTCACGATGCCAGGAATCACCCTGGACAACGTCCAAGAAAAACTTTGAGACGGGGAGGCCACAACCTCGAATAGCATGGGATCAAATTTCTATATGCGCGCTCTAAGGGTTGCCCCCCTCTCGGTCCCAACCGGAAACACCCATGCCCCTTGACCAGATGACGGGCTTTAATCCAGGGCCATGGAACCCTCATCCCGGCCTCTCCACTTGGTGTGTACTAGGAAAACGGTTGCAACTTACTATGCCATATCCCTTGCGGAAAACAAAGTGGCAGCACATGAAGAAAGTGAAAGGAATATGATTTGATCGTGTTGACACTGCTGTCAAAGGACTGGCCTAAGCCTGGCATGTCACAACACTGCCATCTTATCCATCCTCACGCCAACACATGGCTATGCAAATATGTATCCAACAACATAATGCTTACCGAGACTTACTTTCCGATTATATATATGAAATATAACATTTAAGAGTTGTTCATAAACATGCCATGAACATACAAAAATGCAAACACGCAACAACACTCATGATATCAAGAGTTCAAACATTCTTGCCTGGTTCAGAGTAGTCGGAGCCTAACTGTGCGAGGTTTGTAGCTCCGTCACCTCCTTCGGTATCTACGGTATAAGAAAAGATACGCACGCAACGTAAATGCCGTGAGTGTACAGAAAAGTGTTCCAAATATTTTTCAAATAAATATGATAAAAAACTAGAAAAAATTTGAAGAGGACAGAAAAAGAATCACTCAAAAATTCCTTTTTGTTAAAAAGTTATAAGTGTTTTAACCCAAGGACTCATCTGTACTGAAATAGAAAACTTCCAGGGGGTTCTGCGGAAAAGTACAGATAACATTTCGTTTAAAAAAATGGCTGAGAGACTGACAGGTGGGCTCCACCCGTAAGGTTTGAATTTTCAAACGAGGGAAAACAGAGCGCGACGGCGCCGAGAGGCGCGGTGGTCGCCGACGGCGATCCACGGCGAGGTAAGGTGATCGGGGTGTACCTCTGTGTTCAGGGTGCCATTCCGCGTCGGTGGGAGGTGGTGGTGGTCGCCAGCGAGTACCACGTCGGTGGTGACGCTTGCTCCGGTGGACGGCGGTTCGGGTGGTCATTGATCTCGCCGGAGAGAGCTGCGAGGCCAAAATTGAGCTGGGGGTTATCTTACTAGAGGTGGTACGAGGCTATGGTCGAAACTAGGGCGGCGGAGGGGTTCTCACCGGAGAGAACGAAGCCGGAGCCCAAGGCGGATGGAGGTGGCCGGAGTCGAGGAGGAAAGGCCCCTCGAGGCTCGTTCAGTGGCCGGGCAGGGTCTGGTGTGGTGGTGGAGTCGTGCGGAGGCGAGCGCAAGCTTGGGGTGCTATATATAGCCGCCCCGAGGCGGTTGCCGAGAATGGGGTTCTCTGGCGAGGTGATTACGGCGGCGCAGTGGTTGCATGGGGGGGGGTTCAGAGGTTGAGCTTCGTCGTAAATGCCCCCTGGTTCCGTTTAGATGCTGATCGCGCTGTAATTTGGTCGCTTAGGGGAAGTTCAACGGAACGGGGCGACGCGGGCCCGTCGGCGGCGGAGAGCGTGCTCTGCACGTGCCGTGCCACGGCGACGGTGCTGCATGTGGGCGCTGGCAAGGAGGTGGCCACGCGGAGCCACCAGGACGCTTGGGCGGCGCCGAATGGCATTGTGCCGCCGTTCTGCTTCCTGTCGGCTGCTACGGCGCTACGGCCGCCGCAAGAGACGCCGGCGTAGGCGGGCTAGGGCGCCACCGATGCCAGGAAGGTGCCAAGCGCGCGTGTGAGGCTCCGGACAAGCAAGCCTGGCCGTGAGCTACGTGCCAAGCGCACTGTGAGCTCGTGACTGAAGTTACTGACGAAGATCGACACTAAACTTCTGAATTTCTGAAAGTGAACAGCACTAGCGCATGCAAGGTGTTCGACAGAATGATTCTAGGGTGTAGAGGTCTCCCCTTGAGCTGGTTTTTGGTGGAGGGGCCTCTCATTGCACCTGGAGGCTGCCTGAATATTTGTAGAATTTTTGGAGGGGTGTAGATATGGTTTTCACCAAATTTGGCAAATCTGGTCCAAACTTGCAGTGAGTGAATTTTGAAATATTTGAACAGGAGAAGAGTGGATCAAGATGGTTCTGGGTTGTGGGTACAAAGGACTATCCAGGGGTGTTGAGTTGAGGTCAAAAGGCACAAGCATTGGGGTACTTGCTTTGCAATCCACCTATGCTCAAAAGAAAAGACAGAATTATTTTGGGAGGAGAAATAGTTGGAATAAAGTCCAAAAATGGATTTTATTAGTTTGGACAGAATGTTTGGGTTGAACTATAGTGGGAGGAGAGGTTTTGGGAAAAATTCACCATAGGAGGCATGGTAAAATTTTGAAGGGATCAAAACCAAATAAAAGCCCAAAACTAAAAGGGTTTTCATTTTAAAAGAAACCAAATCCAAGAAAAGGATTTTGAGAGGGCAAACTTAGAAGATGGTTTTTAGGAAGGGTTTAAATGACCTCCTTTCAAACCAAGCAAGGCTCTTATGAAAAACAAAACACCAAAAATTTTGGAGTGTCACAAGAGCCCGACGGGCACCTTCAATACAGGCGGAGTGCTTGATGACTTCAACCCATGGACACGCATCCACCAGCCGCCGCACCAGGCCGAAGTAGCTCCCAGGCATGGCCTCCTTGGGCCACAGCTGAACTATGAGGCCCTTCATGGCCTGTTCGGCCACCTTGTGGAGCTCAACCAGCTGCTTCAGCTGGTCGCTAAGGGGCACCGGATGTCCAACCTCAGCATACTGAGACCAGAAGACCTTCTCCGTCGAGCTCCCCTCCTCGGCCCTATAGAAAGCGGCAGCATCGGACACGCTGAGGGGCAGATCTGCGAACGCTCCTGGAGAGCTCCGAATTCGGGTAAGTGATAGGTAATTCACACTCACATGCTTACTATGCATGAAAAATGCCTTACCCGCCGCTATTTTCTTCAACGCCTCGATTTCCTGGAGGGCCTTGTAGGCTTCGGCCTTAGCGGCTTTGGCACTCTCAAGAGCCGATGCAAGCTCGGACTCTCGAGTCTTCGAGTCCCGCTCCAAACTCTCATGTTTTTCCACGAGAGCCTGGAGCTCTTGCTGTACCTCCGCCACCCGCGCCTCCTGCTTTTCTCGCTCGGTGCGCTCCGCGGCCGCATTACGTTCGGCCGTGGACACCGCCTCCTTTAGGGTCTTGCAACCAAATCCTTTTCTGTAAGGTACAATTTTAATAAGGTGTTACTCACCTTCCTTGTCCTCGAGCTGCTTCTTGGCACGGCCGAGCTCGTTCTCGGACCGCTCGAGGCTTCGCTTCAAAGTATTGACCTCCGCAGTCAGTACGGCAGAGGTCAGCAGCACAGCCTGCAATCCCATATTGACATATTTTTTATGACTCCTAGGTATATCTTTTTAGATCCTCAGTCCGGCTTTTCTTTCCGAACACCGAACCGAGCATCAGGGGCTACTGTCTATGGGGTACAATTTTACGTATATCAAAATTCTTACCTCAAAGCCTGTTAGCAGGCTGCTGCAGGCTTCGGTCAGCCCGCTCTTGGCGAGCTGAACCTTCTGAATCACTGCACTCATGACGGTGCGGTGTTCCTCTCCGATGGAAGCGCCGTTTAGCGCCTCCAGCAAGCTATCCGGCACCTCCGGTTGGATGGAGGCCGCCGGCGTCACGGTCTTGCCCTTCTTACGAAGGGGCCGCCCGCCGGACTCCGGAGCCACTACAGGTTCCGGTGCGGAGTCCGGTGCAAAGTCCGGGAGGTTTCCCTGCGGCACCTCCGGGGCCTCCTCCTCCTGGAGGGTCCCTTCCCGAGATCCCACCTCGGCATCATCCGCATCACGGGGGGAGGAGGCGGTCGAAAAGGAATCCATATCCGATGCACCCAAGGACCCGCTCGACAAAGTGGGAAGATCATCCTTGGGCGGACTGCAGGGTTGCATGCGGCATTAGAAAGACACCATGCGGCGAAAAGAAAAATCATGAAGTTATTCGGGAGTCCGGATACTTACGATCTCGCCAGGGGCTTGGCCCTTGGAGGCCAGTCCTCGTCGTCATCGCCGGCGTTGGCAGAGCAGTCCGGGGGAAGAGTCCTTCCCTTCTTGGACCCTTCGGCCTCCCTCGTTGGGGAGGCCTTTCTTTTCTTCCCTCCCCCCGCTGGGGGAGAGGCCTCTTTCTTCTCCTCCTCGCCTTCGTGGGAGGAGTCCGCCTCGGTGTCATCGTCCGATGACACCTGAAAACGGGAACTCTTTCAAGTGCCCGTGGCCTTCTTCTCCGGCACCACGTGGGGTGCCGGAGCCAGCAGCCCCGTCAAGCGGGCGTCCGCTGGGTCTCCTGGCAAAGGGGCCGGACAGATAGTCTGCTTGGCCTTCTTCAACCAGTCCTGTCAAAGGAGAGGGAGTCCGCATAGAGTCAAACTATGGAAAACAAGTGTCCCGTAAAGGGCAAAATCGCTTACCTCGCTAGCCGGACGCTGCGAGCTGAATCCGCGATCTTTGGTAGCGGATGCGGGAGCCTCGGCGCCCTTAAACAGCACCCTCTAGGCCTCTTCGTACATAGTGTCAAAGAGCCCGCTTAAAGTCTGGTGCTGCGCCGGATCAAACTCCCACATATTGAAGTCCCATTGTTGGCACGGGAGAATCTAGCGGATGAGCATGACCTGGACTACGTTGACAAGCTTGAGCTTCTTGTTCACTAGCTTTTGGATGCAGGCTTGAAGTCCGGTCACCTCCTCCGAATCACCCCATGTCCGGCCACTCTCTTTCCAGGAGGTGAGCCGTATGGGGATGCCAGATCTGAATTCGGGGGCCGCTGCCCATTCAGGGTCACGCGGCTCGGTGATGTAGAACCACCCCGATTGCCACCCCTTAATGGTTTCCATGAAGGTGCCTTCGAGCCAAGTAACGTTGGGCATCTTGCCCACCATGGCGCCTCCGCACTCCGCTTGGCTGCCCTTCACAACCTTTGGCTTGACACTAAAGGTCTTGAGCCACAAGCCGAAGTGGGGCTGCATGCAAAGGAAGGCCTCACACACGACGATAAACACCGAGATGTTGAGGATGAAATTCGGGGCCAGATCATGGAAATCCAGGCCGTAGTAGAACATGAGCACCCGGACAAAGGGATGGAGTGGGAAGCCCGGTCCGCAGAGGAAATGGGAAAGGAATACTACCCTCTCATGGGGCCTGAGGGTGGGGATGAGCTCCCCCTCGTCGGGGAGCAGGTGCGCGATGTCGCTGGACAGATATCCGGCGCTGCGCAGCTTCTGGATATGCCCCTCCATCACAGAGGAGGCCATCCACTTGCCTCCCGCTCCGGACATAGTTGGAGAAGGTTGAGGTGAGATGTGCGGACTTGGGCGCTGGAGCTCGAGTTCACGGAGATGGATAAGCAAAGGAGGAAGAAGGCATAGGTAAAAGGGTTGGATCTTTATCCCCTTATATGGGCGGACAAAACCATACGTCCCCACCGGCCTGATAAAACTGGCTTATCTCCCAAGCACCGCAATCAGTGGCGCGGTTGGGTTACCCACGTCCGTATTGATGGGAATCCCGGAATAAGGGGAACACGATCTCTGCTTCGACAAGACGTGCCAAGGAAACCGCTTCGCTAAACGCGCTGAGGTGGTATAATAAAAACAATTCGAGTAAAGGCTTGGTGGTGGTGTGACGTCACGCCACAAAATACGTCAGCAGATTGAACTTGTGTAAATATTATTCTCTCTACGGAGGTATGTGGAATTTATTTTGCAGAGCCGGACACTATCCTGGTGTTCACAATCTTCTATAAATTATTCGAACGAGGAACCCGCCTTGCAATGCCGAAGACAATATGTGCGCCGGACTCATCGTCATTGAAGCCTGCTTCAGGGGCTACTGAGGGAGTCCTGGACTAGGGGGTGTCCAGATAGCCGAACTATCATCATCGGCCGGACTCCAAGACTATGAAGATACAAGATTGAAGACTTCGTCCCGTGTGCGTATGGGACTTTCCTTGGCGTGGAAGGCAAGCTTGGCAATACGAATATGTAGATCTCCTACCATTGTAACCGACTCTGTGTAACCCTCTCCCTCTCCGGTGTCTATATAAAACGGATGGCTTTAGTCCATAGGACGAACAACAATCATACCATAGGCTAGCTTCTAGGGTTTAGCCTCCTTGATCTCGTGGTAGATCTACTCTTGTAATACCCACATCATCAATATCAATCGAGCAGGACGTAGGGTTTTACCTCCATCAAGAGGGCCCGAACCTGGGTAAAACATCGTGTCCCTTGTCTCCTGTTACCATCCGCCTAGACGCACGTTCGGGACCCCCTACCCGATATCCGCCGGTTTTGACACCGACAGCTGCCAAGCACAAGAAGAAGCACACTGTGGCCCAGACTGAAGCTCCACGGTGGGAAGAACCTCCCATTGTCTTCCCAGCCAACATGACAGGCTCGAAGCCTAAGGTCTCCACAGTGGCTTCTGATCAGTAGAAAACCAAGGCAGCTAAAGCCGAAGCCAGAAAGCGCAAAATCAAGCGCACCACTGATGATGCACCACCCCCCAAGAAGAGAAAAACCAAGAAGAGAGATCGGGCTGCTCCCACAGAGCCCCTTATAGTTGAACCCATTGCTTTCGCACACCCTGACCCTGACAATCAAGAGCATTAGTTGATCATTCATGAGTCTGCTTCCACAGAGGCTCCTGAAGCTCAAGAAGTTCTAGTCGTTGACCCCATCGTGACTGAAGACATTGGTCCTCACGACAATGTAGAAGATGATGTAGTTCTTCCTCAGATTGAGCATCCAATGGTATCATCGCCTGTTCTCACGAACAGCGAGCTCATCAGTATTGGTCGTCCTTTGACGCCAATCTCTCAAGATGCCTCGTGGGCTGATCGCCCCCAACCAGCAACCCCAAGTCAAGATTCACCAAGTACACCCCGTCCTCCACCAGCGCAAGCCACCAGTCCATTAGTGAATGATGATAACTACATGGAGACAACACCTTCTCCAAAGGCGTTGCTCGTGTTTCAACCGCTTCGCAAAGGTCTCAAGCCCTCTGACTCCATGACCACCATCACAGAAGAGGACTCAAACCAGTCTAGCTCAGTGGCACGTCAAGTTTTCCCTCAAGAAATCCTTCTATGACGGTTCCCTCGTCTGAAGCAAATGTTGCTGAAGAGAATCCGGCTGCATCAGCCGAAGAAAGACAAGAAGAAGAACATGTTGCTACTCCCGCTACCACCCAAGAGGTTGTTCTTGAGGAGAACGTATCTTTGCCCGACCCTCCAGCTCCTCAAGTGGAGGTTGAGAATCATGAGGCAGACACTAATAACACCTCTGAAGCCAATAACATTGTCATGGCTGAAGACAATGTGGCGCCTGGAGTGAACACTGTGCTTGAAGCCAATGTTGCTCCTACAACGAATGTGCAGCCTAACGCCTCTGCTGATGCCACTGCTCCTATTCCGCCACTAAGGCCCCACACCATTGAGCACGCATTCTACCAAGGCGATCTTGTTCCTGTCAGATGGCCCATTCTGGTTCCTCCGCCTGCTCCTGGACCGCAATTTGACTATCATGTGGAGCACAGGCCTCAGGTTCAGAAGCCAAAACCATGGCTGCCAAGGTTCCCATGTACTGCATTGGCACCAGGCTCATTCAATGTCAACGACTTCATTGCACACAACACCTTCTTTGATTCTGGCAAGAATCCATATTCCAAGCCAAGAATATCATTAGATCGGTTCTGGAGCTACCAGCAGCGCAGCTACTACTCCTATATTCTATACAATCAGGAGCGCATATTTCCTCATATGCATCTGGACACTAAAGCCATTGCTGGTCTGCCCTGCCTAGAAGAAGCCCTTGACTGCTTTCGTGATGCTGGCCTTCTGCAGTTTGTCACCGACAAGGAACATTGGAATGAAGAGCTTCTACTGCAATTCTATGCAACCCTCCACATTCGCGGCTACAACAGGGATACAACGACATGGGTCCTTAAGTGCATGACGGGCAACGTTCATCATGAAGCCAAAGCCTTTGATCTCATTGAGCTTACCGGCCTCTCCACTCCAGGCGAACTGTATGAACCTGGTTGTCAGCTTCAGCGCGATGCATTGGAGAGCATCTTCCAGTAGCCAGAGCCCAACATGAGCCAGATGCTTAGTATGATGAAGCCACTGCCCCAGGATGCTGAGTATCCCAAGGAATTCCTTGTTGAAGACCTAGAGTATCTGCCCCGTACTATCTATCATATCATTAGGCGAACTCTATGGCCCATCAAAGGGCATTCCTCCTCAGCAAAGCTTGAAGGTGCAATGAAGACATTGGTCTTCTACATTCTAAATGGAAAAAGCTTCAATACTCAAGATTTCTTCATTCGCTAGTTTGCTGCATCTGAGTCTGACATTTTTGGTCTGAAGTTCTATGCTCCTTGGATCATGCATCTGATCAAGCTCCACTCTGCCATTGACTATCAGCCCTTTGCTCTTAACCATCTCATATTTTTACCAGAAGTTGATATGTCCATTGAAGCCATTTACCTAGAGCCTGCCAAGGAAGCACTATATCTCCACAATATAGATCTTCAGAGCTTTCCCCAGCATGTTGAAGGTATTCAGGTTGCTTCTCGTGTTTATCCACTGGCCGGCAACACTCGCCGTGCACGCACTGAAGCCACTGAAAGCACCATTGCTCCAAGGCCTCGGAAGCGCTCTCGTGTGCTCAATGACCGAGAGCTTCTCGTGGCCTTGCATCAAAAGCATGACAAGCATCACTACTGGATGAAGCATCAAATGCAAAGCTTCTTGGTGGATGTCAATCGCATTTGCAATCTTGCCACCAAGAATGCCTTTGTCAACCATGAAACCTGTCGGAGGTCTTGGAAGAGTCTGACATTGCTAAGTGCTGAAGCTGATCTTCAAGACGATGGCTTCACTAAGAGATTCAAGTTCGACTCCACTCCTCCCAGGAATGATGTCTTACGTTGAAACCCGTCTCTTGAAGACTCAGAGTACTCCTCCTTCGCAGCAACTGTGAATGCTAGAGTCTTGGATGACGCAGATGATGCTACCTCACCACCTCCAACCTCAGCGCGTGTTGACACTGCACCAAGTTCTTGTGCACCACCAAACCTCAACGATGACCCTGCTACTTCACCTACTCCTCCTGGGAACGAGTAGAGCCCTATGTCTTCAAACCTTTTTGGTCCTTACTGACAAAAGGGGGAGAAGCATAGGTTTATAGTCTTCAAGCGGGTCCTCATGGGTGGTTGATATACTTTTTGCCTAGTGCTTACAACTCTCGTTTTGCTACATTTGGTTCTTTGAGTTGTAACACTTGAACTTGATGGTCGTCTGCTACTTTTTCTGCTATTCTGTGTGATGCGATGATAAATTCCGCATATGCGATGATAAATCCCGCATGAAATCATTCCGCAGACGTCCATTTTTCATTATGCATGTCATTATTCCTGTGTATCTATTCATGCATGATGTATTGCCTTCATATGGTGAAGAAGATCTCCACAAGTACAACCTGCCATGTGCATTTGCATTCCAACACAAACCAATTATATGCACATCTTCAGGGGGAGCCTTTTTGCCATCTATGAAGAAAATATCTTAATCCTTACAATTTCACATACTTTTATCCCCGTTGAAAACTTCAACCAGTTTGTCATCAATCACCAAAAAGGGGGAGATTGTAAGTGCATCTAGTGCCACTAGTTGGTTTTGGAGTATTGACGACAAACTTGGTTGAGGGACTAATGTGTTTGTGATGATTGCAGGATAACACAGGTAGTAGTCCCTCCTTGATTCGGTTTACCTACCAAAGATGACCCCTAAAAATTTGTGAAGACATTGAATACAATGGTGGTCTGTGAAGATATTCACATTGAAGACTATGACACGAGAAGACACTGAGTGAAGACTATGGAGCACGAAGACTTAGTTGTTTCGTTGTTTCCTTTTCTTCTTTGTTGAGTCATAGAAACCACTGCACTGTTAAGTGGGGTCCAAGTGAACAAAGTCTGAGTGACTGAAGTGATGCTCAAACCAAATCCTATGTCTTCGAGCGAAGACAATGAGAGCAAATCTTATCCTGTGTCGGATAAGTCAGCTTTACTTGCAGCCCAAGTCAAGCTACCGCGTGTGTTTGAAATCTGACCGTTGCGACACGTGTCATTTCCTTAGTGACCCAGGGTCATTTCGGACAAATCCGGTCGGGTTGCCCAGTGGATATAAATAGCCCACCCCCTACACCATAAATTGGTGGCTGCTCAGAGTTAGTACACGGCTTTTGTCGTTTGAGAGCAACCCACCACCGAAGCTTTCGAGAGAGAATCCTTGCGAGGACAAAGCCCAAACCACCCAGAGCCCAGAGAGTGTTTGGCATCACTGAAGTCTTTTTGTCCGCGTGATCTGAAGACTTGTTACACTTGAGGACTGTGAATCCTCCAACCGATTAGGCATCGCGTTCTGAGCATCCAAGAGCCATTGTGGATTGCCGGTAAACGAAGTCTGTGAAGGTTCGGAAGTCTACCTTGATGACTTACCAGAGTGATTGGGCGGGGACTAAGTGTCCTTAGCTCAAGGGGAATAAGGTGAAGATGTAGTCTTCTGAGTTGAATCTCAGCCTCCCTAACCAGACGTACAGTTGTCACAGCAACTGGAACTTTGCAAACAAATCCCTGTCCTTCTAAAGCCACTGGTTCTATCTCTTGCTTCTCTTTACTTACAGTTTGTCTTCGTGAAGTCATTGCCTGCTTGTATCATCTGTTTGACTTCATTGTGTGACTATCTGTGCTGATTGGCTTCATACTATCTTCCATCCTGATCTTTACTACCTAGCTGCTATTAGTCTTCATGCTTTCACTTCATTGAATACTTGACTATGGCTTGTCTAGTGTAGTCTACCTTCCGCTGCATTAGAATAGTGCTGTTTATATTGTCTATCTTTGAAACTCCCATGTTTTGAAGACTTTCATAAAAATCGCCTATTCACCCCCCTCTAGTCGATAACTAGCCCTTTCACCTGGCCCAACAACGTGTTGCGCTTATGTGTGGCCCAGACCCGGGGGCTCCTGTCGGCATACAAAAGTAAGGGCACTAATTTGTACCCCTTTACCTGTGCACGGGCAGTCAGAGCCACGCCTGAGGCCACACTTAAGCAGGGCAGGGATAGGGAATCGAAGCTGCAAGATGGTCAAAGCAACGCCAAGACAGAGACGCAAAGAGCAAGAAGGTGAGGTGGTTTCCCCCGGCAAGAACCTTGCCGGGGCGACCTCCACGGCCCCGGCAAGGACCTTGCCGGGGCAGCTTACCCAACGCCAGCAGGACGTGCCACCCTTGAGCCCCAGGTTTACGAACACCAATAAGCACGTTGGGACAAAGACTTGCATGCGCCTCCGTGATGGCACACAGATCTTTGTGAAGACAAGAAACACCCCAAATCAGATGAGGATTAGAAGACGACAAACCTCGGCGAGATCCTCGCCGAGGAAGCCCACAAGACCCCCGGAAAGACCCTTGCCGGGGACGATCACAACGCCACGGCAAGAACCTTGCCAGGGGCCCCGGCAAGGCCCTTGCCGAGGACATCCGCGGGGCCATAGCCAGGCCCGCACCGGCCAAGTTTTTACCACCGCTCCCATGCAGCTGCCAGCCCACCAGCTAGGCAGGCACCTGCGTGTCGATGTGAGGTTTCAAAGCCAACTCAGCGCATGCCTACGTGGTGGCATGCAAATCTTCGTGAAGGCCCTACCACCGCGCCACCTCAGTAGTCTGCCAACCTACATGGCGCTGACCGCCTCGCTGGCCAGGGTGCGTGTCGAAGCAGGGCGAGGCGGCGGTAAAGCAAGGGGACACATCAGAGGCGCATTAAATGTGTCTTGTCCCGTAACGGCTAAGTGATAAGCTTAGCCACAGTACACTGACGCCACCTCCTGTGTGCCACTGTGGCGATCCCCTTGACTATAGAAGGAGGCCCAAGGCATCCAGGAGAAGGATTCGGACCCTTGGACAAGTTACGCTCATTGTAGCTAGCTCAAGAACTCCAAGAACACAGATATACACATCAAAGCAGGACTAGGGTATTACGCGTCCGCGTGGCCCGAACCTGGGTAAATGACCCGTGCGCTTGTGCTGACTGCTGATCCCGCTCTTCTCACGACCCCGCGCCCCGCAACTGTAGTAGGGATTCTTGTGATCCCATAGGTGTTGTTTTCCCCCGACAGCTACCGATTTAAAGGCTGAACAGGCCGCCCGACGCCTGTTCGAGGAGCGGGTATCCAAGATTGAGAAAGAGCTCGAGGACGCCACTCATAAGTGCGAGCTCCTCGAAGAGCAGAATAAAGCTAAGGAATCCAAACTCGCCAAGGCCCTTCAGGAAGCCCAAGAGGTGAGGTCGGAATCCCGAGCGGCTCGCGAGGAGATCTGATAGGCCGGACAGATAGAGGCTGGTAAACCCTTTCTTTTACAGTCTAAATTTGGTTATCAGAGGTATGCCTTGCTTAATCGACTATGGAGTTCTCCAAACGCCTTTGCGGATCTTCCGAAGAGTGCCGCCGACGCTGTGCAATTCTACCGAGCCCAGGAGGGGCATGCAATGGAGAAGCTATTCTGGTCCTAGTTCGCGACGCAGGAGCGCTCATCGCTGCTGAACGACCAAATGGTGCAGTGGGCCGAGCTACATAAGATGTCCAGAGCAGCCATGAAGGAGGTCATAGTCCGGCTGTGGCCAGCCGAACCCGCTCCGAGTAGCTATTTTGGCCTAGTGCATTGACTCATCGATGCCATGCCCTGAATTGATGCAATCAAGTGGTCAGTGTGCATAGAAGGTGCACGGATGGCCTTCGCCCGCGTCCAGATGCACTGGGCGAAGATGAAGGTCGTCATTATCGCGGTTGAGGATCCTCCCGGAGGCAAGGACCACCACACACTAGAGAGCTATTTAGAAGATGTCCTAGAGGGCACTCGCTTGATAGAGGGTCAATGCTCAAAGCACATTATATTCGAATGAATGTATCCGAACGACCTGGACTTTTTTATTATATATATTAAGGCCTTGTGATACATTTGTGCCATTGTCTGAAAGTTATTTCCTCCTGTGCAGCCATTTTTGTATTCCTGAGAGTTTTCCAGTCGTCGGCTTTGGCCCCCGCTTAGATACTATGGGGGTGTTCGGAATGGCACATGAGCACACTTGATCCAATGTCTTGGTACGTAAAGGAGGTGTCAGTGCGGTGAACCAGGCAATTGGACTATATGGCTTTAACACTCTCACTTAGCCATAGGAGTTTGACGATGGGGCTAGGATAGCCCCAGGTATGTACGTGGCTATCTGGATGCGTGTACGTTATGTATATGACCGAAAAAATGGTCCTTCGTGTAATATGGAAAAAATCATGAAAGATTTAGTAAGTCATCGAGTGGCTGACCAGCTCTCTCCACATCATGATAGTCAGTTTTTGGCTTTCTCTACTGAGGTGCTTGACAAGACAAACCGGAAACACAATCGCAGTAGTTCTCCCTTTACTACCCTAGCCGAATAGACGGAATGTAAGGTAGAAAACACAGGAGTCGGGCAACCCCTTGATACAGGTCCTTGACTAAAGTTTGGTCTGAGGAATCCTTTGGACATCCTGCCACACGTCTGCGCCGCATTTGCCTTGTAGAGAGAGGTTCCTTAAGAGGAATGGTCTTCGGCTATCCGTATGAGACTGGGCTTGAAAAATAGTCCTTGTAAGTCCGTATATATAGGTTTGAATGCACCTGTAGTAGAAGAAAAAATAATTGAAGAAAAAAGGTGGAGGGTCATATAGGGTCAAACCGTACTATAGGCATGTCCGTATTGTGCCTTCATTGACGCCCAAGGTATTTTGAGTGCATAAGTATGCATGCACGATACGAACCCGGCGGGTATGTGCGGCGATCGACGAAGGCAAAACTGCTATTCTAGCTCTCGAATAGCCGAGCTGTCATCATGCGGAACAAACTAGACTCGTTTAACCATGTCCGGTGATTTGATGGCCGATGAGGTGTGCGACTTGATAGGGCCACTCTGTACTTCGGCCGTGAGGGCCGCGGTGTGCTCCTCAATATGGAGGGAGCATTCCGTGTTTCCATTGACTGTTATGACGCCACATGGGCCAGGCATCTTCAGCTTTAAATATGCGTAGTGTGGGACTGCGTTGAATCGAGTAAAAGCGGTCCGTCCGAGCAGTGCGTGATAGCCACTTCGGAAGGGGACGATATCAAAGATCAAGTCTTCACTGCGGGAAGTTGTCTAGCAAGCCGAAGACGACCTCCAATGTTATTGAGCCCGAGCAATGAGCTACTACACCAGGTATTACTCCTTTAAAGGTAGTTTTAGTGGGCTTGATTCTTGACGGATCAATACCCATTTTGCATACAGTGTCTAGGTAATGAAGCTTAAGACTACTGCCAGTGTCCATGAGGACTAGCGTGAGGTGGAATCCATCGATGATTGGGTCGAGGACCAAAGTGATGTCTACTACACAACCTTCTTCTTGTAGACGTTGTTGGGCCTGCAAGTGCACATGTTTCTAAGACAGTAGCAAATTTCCCTCAAGTGGATGACCTAAGGTTTATCAGTCTATAGGAGGCGTAGGATGAAGATGGTCTCTCTCAAACAACCCTGCAACCAAATAAAAAAGAGTCTCTTGTGTCCCCAACACACCCAATACAATGGCAAATTGTATAGGTGCACTAGTTCGGCGAAGAGATGGTGATACAAGTGCAATAAAGATAGTAGATAAAGGTTTTTGTAATCTAAAAATATAAAAACAGCAAGGTAACTAATGATAAAAGTGAGCATAAACGGTATTGCAATGATAGGAAACAAGGCCTAGGGTTCATACTTTCACTAGTGCAAGTTCTCTCATCAATAATAACATAGATAGATAATATAACAAGCCCTCAACATGCAACAAAGAGTCACTCCAAAGCCACTAATAGCAAAGAACAAACGAAGAGATTATGGTAGGGTATGAAACCACCTCAAAGTTATTCTTTCGGATCGATCTATAAAAGAGTTCGTACTAGAATAACACTTTAAGACACAAATCAACCAAAACCCTAATGTCACCTAGATACTCCATTGTCACCTCAAGTATCCGTGGGCATGATTATACGATATGCATCACACAATCCTAGATTCATCCAACCAACACAAAGTACTTCAAGGAGTGCCCCAAAGTTTCTACCGGAGAGTCAAGAACGTGTGCCAACCCCTATGCATAGGTTCATGGGCGGAACCCGCAAGTTGATCACCAAAACATACATCAAGTGGCACATGATATCCCATTGTCACCACAATAATCACGGCAAGACATACATCAAGTGTTCTCATAAAGACTCAATCCGATAAGATAACTTCAAGGGGGAAACTCAATTCATCACAAGAGAGTAGAGGGGGAGAAACATCATAAGATCCAACTACAATAGCAAATCTCGGGATACATCAAGATCGTGCCATAGAGGGAACACGAGAGAGAACATGAGAGAGAGAGAGAGATCAAACACATAGCTACTGGTACATACCCTCAGCCCCGAGGGTGAACTACTCCCTCCTCGTCATGGATAGCGCCGGGATGATGAAGATGGCCACCGGTGATGGGATCCCCCTCTGGCAGGGCGCCGGAACGGGCTCCTGAGAGGTTTTTGGTGGCTACAGAGGCTTGCGGCGGCGGAACTCCCGATCTATCTTCTGTTCTAGAAGTTTTAGGGTACGTAGGTATATATGGGTGAAAGGAGTACGTCGGTGGAGCTACGGGGGCCCCACGAGGCAGGGGTTGCGCCCCAGGGGGGTGAGCGCGCCACCCACCCTCGTGAGCACCTCCCGTATCTTCTAACGTGGGGTCCAAGTCCATCAGGTGGGTTTCCTTCCAAAAATAACTTCTCCAGTTGATTTCGTTCCGTTTTGACTCCGTCTGATATTCCTTTTCCTCGAAACACTGAAATAGGCATAAAACAGCAAATCTGGGTTGGGCCTCCGGTTAATAGGTTACTCCCAAAAATAATATAAAAGTGGATAATAAAGCCCAATATTGCCCAAAACAGTAGATAAAGTAGCATGGAGCAATCAAAAATTATAGATACGTTGGAGACGTATCAAGCCTCCCCAAGCTTAATTCCTGCTCGTCCTCGAGTAGGTAAATGATAAAAAAGATAATTTTTGATGTGGAATGCTAGTTGGCATGATTTCATTGTAATTGTTCTTACTTGTGATATGGATATTCAGATCCGAAAGATTCAAGACAAAAGTTCATATTGACATAAAAATAATAGTACTTCAAGCATACTAATCAAAGCAATCATGTCTTCTCAAAATAGCATGGCAAAAGAAAGTTCATCCCTACAAAATCATATAGTTAGGCTATGCTTCATTTTCGTCACACAAAGATGTTCCCAACTTCTATACCCCCGATGACAAGCCAAGCAATTGTTTCATACTTAAATAATCTCAAACTTTTTCAACCTTCACGCAATACATGAGCGTGAGCCATGGATATAGCACTATGGGTCGAATAGAATATGATGATGGGGATTGTGTGGAGAAGACAAAAAAGGAGAAAGTCTCACATTGATGAGGATAATCAACGGGCTATGGAGATCCCCATCAATTGATGTCAACATGAGGAGTAGGGATTGCCATGCAAAGGATGCACTAGAGCTATGAATGCTCAACAAAAGAAAACTAGTGGGTGTGCATCCAACTCACTTGCTCATGAAGACCTAGGGCATTTAAGGAAGCCCATCGTAGGAATATACAAGCCAAGTTCTATAATGAAAAATTCCCACCAGTATAAAAAGACAACTTATGAGACTCACTACATGAAGAACAAGGTGCTACTTTGAAGCACAAGTGTGGAAAAAGAGATAGTAGCATTGCCCTTTTTATTTATTTTCTTTTTTTGGGCCTTTTTTTGGCAATGCTCTAATAATGATGATCATCACACTTCTATTGATTACAATATAAGGATTACAACTCGAATCTTAGAACAAGATATGACTCTATATGAATGCCTCTGGCGGTGTACCGTGATGGTGCAATGAATCAAGAGTGACATGTATGAAAAAATAATGCATGGTGGCTTTGCCACAAATATGATGTCAACTACATGATCATGCAATGGCAATATGACAAAAGTAATGTATGTCATGATGATGATGATGGAAGTTGCATGGCAATATATCTCGGAATGGCTATGGAAATGCCATGATAGGTAGGTATGGTGGCTGTTTTGAGGAAGATATAAGGAGGTTTATGTGTGATAGAGCGTATCGTATCACGGGGTTTGGATGCACCAGCGAAGTTTGCACCAACTCTCAAGGTGAGAAAGGGCAATGCACGGTACCGAAGAGGCTAGCAAAGGCGGAAAGATGAGAGTGTGTATAATCCATGGACTCAACATTAGTCAAAAGAACTCATATACTTATTGCAAAAATTTAGAAGTCATCAAAAATCAAGTACTACGCGCATGCTCCTAGGGGGATAGATTGTTAGGAAAAGACCATCGCTCGTCCCCGATCGCCACTCATAAGGATGCACAAGCCAGGTACACTTCATGTTTCAAATTTGTTACACAACTTTAACCATACGTGCATGCTACGGGACTTGCTAACTTCAACACAAGCATTCTTTAAATTCATAATCACCCAACTAGCATGACTTTGATATCACTACCTCCATATCTCAAAACAATTATCAAGCATCAAACTTTTCTTAGTATTCAACACACTCATAAGAATTCTTACAAATCTTTTATGCTTAGCATATTAGGATTTTAAGAAAATTACCATGCTATTTAAGACTCTCAAAATAATCTAAGTGAATCATGAGAGTTCATCTATTTCTTCAAGATAAAACCACCATTGTGCTCTAAAAGATATAAGTGAAGTACTAGAGCAAAACCAAACTACTCCGAAAGATATAAGTGAAGATCAATGAGTAGTCAAATAATTATGTAACTATGGGAAGACTCCCTTTCATTAAAGAATTTCAGATCTTGGTATCTTATTCAAACAGAAAGCAAAACAAAAGAAAATTACATTGCAAGGATAGCACAACTCATGTGAAGAAGCAAAAATTTAGGCTCAACTGATACTAACCGATAGCTATTGAAGAAGAAAGGTGGGATGCCTACCGGGGCATCCCCAAGCTTAGATGCTTGAGACTTCTTGAAATATTATCTTGGGGTGCCTTGGGCATCCCCAAGCTTGAACTTTTGTGTCTCCTTAATTCCTCTCATATCATGGCTTCTCTATTTCTCAAGAAGCTTCATTCACAACAAACTCAACAAGAACTCGTGAGATAGGTTAGTATAAACCAATGCAAAACCTTATCATTTCCTACTGTAACAAATCACTAAAATTATTATTCAACATTGCATACTAAATGCCTCTGCATATTTAATACTCCTATCACCAAATAAAATAAATAAACAAGCAAACATATGCAAACAATGCAACCATAACAGCAATCTGTCAAAACAGTACAGTCTGTAAAGAATGCAAGAGTAAGAATACTTCCCTTACTCCAAAAATTATGAACTAAAATTACCACTGTAATAAATTTATCAGAGCTCATTATGCAAAAGGTTTCATCATTATATCATGCCCTGACTTTTCTAGGGAATTTTTGCAACAGTGGTAAACTTTCTGTTTTCAAACAGCAACAAGTATATTAGCAAAATAAGCATGGCAAAGGCTATCCTTGATTTTTTTTATTGAAACTAAAGATGCAAATCATTATTCTAACTAACAACAAGCAAAAACTAACAAAATAAAATGACTCTCCAAGCAAAACATATATCATGTGGTGAATAAAAATATAGCTCCAAGTAAAGTTACCGATGGTACGAAGATGAAAGAGGGGATGCCTTCCGGGGAATCCCCAAGCTTAGGCTCTTGGTTGTCCTTGAATATCTTGGGGTGCCATGGGCATCCCCAAGCTTAGGCTCTTTGCCACTCCTTATTCCATATTCCATCGAATCTTTACCCAAAACTTGAAAACTTCACAACACAAAACTCAACAGAAAACTCGTAAGCTCCGTTAGTATAAGAAAATAAAACAACCACTTAGGTACTGTAATGAACTCATTATAAATTCATATTGGTGTAATATCTACTGTATTCCAACTTATCTATGGTTGATACCCTCCGATACTACTCATAGATTCATCAAAATAAGCAAACAACACATGGAAAACAGAATGTGTCAAAAACAGAACAGTCTGTAGTAATCTTTATCAAACGTATATTCTGGAACTCCAAAACTCCTACCAAATTAGGAAGTCCTAAAAAATTGGTGGACCAATCCAGAGCAAAAAGAATCAGATCAGAAGCACGTTTCTGTGAATTAAAAAACTAATTTACTGGGTGCAAAAGTTTCTGATTTTCAGCAGGATCAACACAACTATCACCGTAAGCTATCCTAAAGGTCTTACTTGGCACTTATTTGAAACAAAAGCAATAAAACATAATTACTACAGTAGAATAATCATGTGGACACACAAAAACAGTAAGGATAAATATTGGGTTGTCTCCCAACAAGCGCTTTTTCTTTAATGCCTTTTAGCTAGGCATGATGATGACAATGATGCTCACATAAAAGATAAGAATTGAAACATAATGGGAGCATCATGAAGCATATGACTAGCACTTTTAAGTCTAAACCACTTCCTATGCATAGGAATTTTGTTAGCAAACAACTTATGGGAACAATAATCAACAAGCATAGGAAGGTAACACAAGCATAGCTTCAAGAATTTAAGCACATAGAGAGGAAACTTGATATTATTGCAATTACTACAAGCATATGTTCCTCCCTCATAATAATTTTCAGCAGCATCATGAATAAATTCAACAATATAACCAGCACCTAAAGCATTCTTTTCATGACCTACAAGCATAGAAAATTTACTACTCTCCTCATAAGCAAAATTCTTCTCATCAATAGTAGTGGGAGCAAACTCAACAAAATAACTATCATATGATTGAAAGTTAAGATCAAGATGACAAGTTTCATGGTTATCATTATTCTTTAAAGCATACGTGTCATCACAATAATCATCATAGATAGGAGGCATGCTTTCATCATAGTAAATTTGCTCATCAAAGCTTGGGGGGAAAATATCATCTTCATCAAACATAGCTTCCCCAAGCTTGTGGCTTTGCATATCATTAGCATCATGGATATTCAAGGAATTCATACTAACAACATTGCAATCATGCTCATCATTCACATATTTTATGCCAAGCATTCTATGTAATTCTTCTTCTAGTACTTGAGCACAATTTTCCTTCCCATCATTTTCACGAAAGACATTAAAAAGATGAAGCATATGAGGCACTCTCAATTCCATTTTTTTGTAGTTTTCTTTTATAGACTAACTAGTGCTAAAACAAGAAACGAAAAAAATTCGATTGCAAGATCTAAAGATATACCTTCAAGCACTCACCTCCCCGGCAACGGCGCCAGAAAAGAGCTTAGTTGACGAGGTGTGAGTGAGTGCCCTTTACCAAGCCTCCCCGGCAACGGGGCCAGAAAAGAGCTTGATGTCTACTACACAACCTTCTTCTTGTAGATGTTGTTGGGCCTGCAAGTGCACAGGTTTGTAGGATAGTAGCAAATTTCCCTGAAGTGGATGACCTAAGGTTTATCAATCTGCAGGAGGCGTAGGATGAAGATGGTCTCTCTCAAACAACCCTGCAACCAAATAACAAAGAGTCTCTTGTGTCCCCAACACACCCAATACAATGGCAAATTGTATAGGTGCACTAGTTAGGCAAAGAGATGGTGATACAAGTGCAATAAAGATAGTAGATAAAGGTTTTTGTAATATGAAAGTATAAAAACAGCAAGGTAACTAATGATAAAAGTGAGCGTAAACGGTATTGCAATGATAGGAAACAAGGCCTAGGGTTCATAATTTCACTAGTGCAAGTTCTCTCATCAAGAATAACATAGATAGATAATATAACAAGCCCTCAACATGCAACAAAGAGTCACTCCAAAGCCACTAATAGCGGAGAACAAACGTAGAGATTATGGTAGGGTACAAGACCACCTCAAAGTTATTCTTTCGGATCGATCTATAAAAGAGTTCGTACTAGAATAACACCTTAAGACACAAATCAACCAAAACCCTAATGTCACCTAGATACTCCATTGTCACCTCAAGTATCCGTGGGCATGATTATACGATATGCATCACACAATCTCAGATTCATTCAACCAACACAAAGTACTTCAAGAAGTGCCCCAAAGTTTCTACCGGAGAGTCAAGAACGTGTGCCAACCCCTATGCATCACAGTTCATGGGCGGAACCCGCAAGTTGATCACCAAAACATACATCAAGTGGCACATGATATCCCATTGTCACCACAGATAATCACGGCAAGACATTCATCAAGTGTTCTCATAAAGACTCAATCCGATAAGATAACTTCAAAGGGGAAACTCAATTCATCACAAGAGAGTAGAGGGGGAGAAACATCATAAGATCCAACTACAATAGCAAAGCTCGGGATACATCAAGATCGTGCCATAGAGGGAACATGAGAGAGAACACGAGAGAGAGAGATCAAAAACATAGCTGCTGGTACATACCCTCAGCCCCGGGGGTGAACTACTCCCTCCTCGTCATCGATAGTGCCGGGATGATGAAGATGGCCACCGGTGACGGGATCCCCCTCTGGCAGGGTGCCGGAACGGGCTCCCGAGAGGTTTTTGGTGGCTACAGAGCCTTGCGGCGGTGGAACTCCCGATCTATCTTCTGTTCTGGAAGTTTTAGGGTACGTAGGTATATATGGGTGAAAGGAGTACGTCGGTGGAGCTATGGGGGCCCCACGAGGCAGGGGGCGCGCCCCAGGGGGGTGGGCGTGCCCCCCACCCTCATGAGCACCTCCCGTATCATCTAACATGGGGTCCAAGTCCATCAGGTGGGTTTCCTTCCAAAAATAACTTCTCCAGTTGATTTCGTTCCATTTTGACTCCGTCTGATATTCCTTTTCCTCGAAACACTTAAATAGGCATAAAACAACAAATCTAGGCCGGGCCTCCGGTTAATAGGTTAGTCCCAAAAATAATATAAAAGTGGATAATAAAGCCCAATATTGCCCAGAATAGGAGATAAAGTAGCATGGAGCAATCAAAAATTATAGATACGTTGGAGACGTATCACAAAGCTGCCGATCCTCCATGACGGATACTGGTCGGGTGGTCCTTTCGATCATAGGTGATCGGACAAGTTGACCATGGGTTGAATTTTGGGGCGACTGTCTCTACAGCGTACACATCCCTTAATGTGCGCTTGTGCTCCCGCTTGGGGATGTCGGTGACGTAGATCATATTCACCGTTTTGACCTCGGGGAAAAATTTCTTTTGTCCCCCTGTGTTCGGTGGGCGAGGCTCTTCATCGTCGTCCTCGCTGGTAGGCCTTTTCCCCTTGTTTTTGGCGTTGAGCTTGCCGACCTATTTAAAGACCCAACAATTTTTGTTGGTGTGATTGGCAGGTTTATCGGGGGTGCCATGAATCTGGCAAGGTCAATCAAGTATTCTGTCCAAACTGGATGGACCATCTTTGTTTCCTTTCAATGGCTTCTTCCGTTGACCGGATTTGGAGCCACTGAATCCCGTGTTGACCGATGTGTCTTCGTTATTGTTTTGACGCTTGTGCTTGTCACGTCATGGCTTGCCATTGCCGTCCCTGGCTTTAGAGGTGCCTGGGTCGCT
The DNA here is from genome assembly GCF_002162155.2 of Triticum dicoccoides. NCBI lineage: Eukaryota > Viridiplantae > Streptophyta > Magnoliopsida > Poales > Poaceae > Triticum > Triticum dicoccoides. The sequence continues at coordinate 340,226,857 of NC_041387.1, read as the reverse complement.
AGTGCTATTGCTTCTACAAGATAGCCAGCTATCTTCTCCCGTGCAAAAGCGGGTCATAAGTGCGGTAAGGGCTGCCATGGACTTCGGCTTGTCTTGGCCTAGGTGTCGGGTGAGCCATTCATCTCGGACGCTATGTTTGAAGGCCACGAGGGCTTCGGTGTCCGGACAATCCACAATTTGGTGCTTTTTTATTAAGAACCTGGTCCAGAGCTTCCGGGCTGATTTGTCGGGTTGCTGGATTATGTGACTAAGGTCATCGGCATCTGGGGGTCGAACATAGGTACCTTGGAAGTTGTCTCTGAAGGCGTCCTCCAAGTCTGCCCAGCTACCAATAGAGTTTTCTGGGAGGCTATTCAGCCAGTGCCATGCTGGTCCCTTAAGTTTTAGGGGGAGGTACTTGATGGCATGTAAGTCATCATTGCGGGCCATGTGGATGTCGACAAGAAAATCTTCAATCCATACTGCGAGATATGTTGTGCCATCGTATGATTGAATGTTCACGGGTTTAAACCCTTCTGGGAACTGGTGCTCGATTACCTCATCGGTGAAGCATAGGGCGTGTGCGGTGCCTCTGTATCGAGCGACGTCACGACGCAGTTCAGATGAAGTCTGTATGCGGTTTTTGGCCTGGGTGAGGTTGTGCTTGTCGCGCCAGGCCTGATGGTCGTCTTCTCGTGTTGGTGCAGGCCCCCTTGATCCATAGATTGATCTGGTGTGACCGGCTCTATTGTCTAGGTCCTTTCGCAGGTCGTACGTGTATCCTGCAGCCGTTATCTCTCTGCCTCTAGGGCGAGGTGGTGCGGTCTGGTGTTCGGCTTGAGTTGTCGCTCTGTCCCGGCCACGAGGTGGCTGGTCAGGTTTGTCAACAGCGCTACATGCTGTTGGTATAGGTTCCAGGACCCTATCGTTGAATTGGGATAACATCCGGTGCTTTGGGTAACTCTTAGTTGGGCGCTCAAGGCCGTATTCCTTGGCTGCCAGGACATTAGTCCATCTATCATTGAGTAAATCCTAATCAGCTTAAAGTTGTTGCCGCTGCTTTTTCAGGCTTTTTGCAGTGGCTATTAGCCGGCGCTTAAAGCGCTCTTATTCGAGGGGTTCCTCCGGCACGATGAAATCTTCAACGCCGAGGCTCTCGTCCTCCTCGGAGATCGGTAGGTAGTTACTATCCTCCGAGCCCACGTTTCTGGCAGGATCATCGGGGTTGACTTTCCCATCCTCCCAATCATCTTGTTCGGATGTTGGCTCGGTAGGGGCTTCTTGGTCTTCGGCATTCTCCGGAGTATTATAGTCTTCAGTGCCGGTATTGCTATATTTTTCGCGATGCGATTTTGATCGGCGCCGCTGATGTCGACGCTTTGGAGGTGCTTCAATAGGCTTGTCCTCTAGATTCTCCCCATTGTCTCCGTCATTCTCTTTGGGGGTGTCCACCATGTACACTTCATATGAGGAAGTGGTCGTCCAGCGTCCGGTGAACGGCGGGTTCTGGCTCTTCTCGTCCACGGTATCATTGCCCATACCGTCGACGTCTTCGGAATCGTAGTCGAGCGTGTCGGTTAAATCTTTGACAGTGGATATGAAGTGGGTGGTGGGTGGGACGTAAAATTCTCCGTTCTCATCCCCTAGTGTGGGCTGGGGTAGTTCGGCAGTGATTCTTCTGCAATGGTGATAGATCGCATTAAGTCCAGGGCCTCGTTTAAGAGCGAGGTTTGGACAGGGAGGCGAGATTCCGTGGAGTTGGGCGGGACATAAATTCCATGGCCGAGCTCGCATAACGCGGACCTCAAGAGTTTGGAGCTGGTGTTCGAGGGCGAGTCCGGCTTCATGTTGATAAAGGTAGCCTGGCGTGACTCCAGGCCTGCCAGTGAAACGATCCCCTTCGGTTCTCCGGTGTTAAGCTCTATGGATGCAGAGAGTCCAGCAGGCTCTAAACTCCTGTCTTTGGACCTGGTGATGCGTTCCGGATCTAAGGTCGGAGCTGTGGTCGGGGCGACGGACCCTTGGAAGAGCAAGTCTCCTCGGATATCAGCGGCATAGTTCAGATTTCCAAAGCTGACCTGATGACCAGGGGCGTAGCTGCCAATCTGCTTGATGGCCAATTGAGTTGGCACGCAGTGCGAAGCTAGCGAATACGAAAATTTGGCCGGGGAGAAAATTCTCTCTCAAGGCGGTATTGTTGTAGATGATCGATGGAGCCATTGAGCCTTCTGGCGACGACAAAGTGGAACTCTTAATGAAAGCACCAATGTCGGTGTCAAAACCGGCAGATCTCGGGTAGGGGGTCCCGAACTGTGCGTCTAAGGATCGAAGGTAACAGGAGGCAGGGGACACGATGTTTACCAAGGTTCGGGCCCTCTTGATGGAGGTAATACCCTACTTCCTGCTTGATTGACTTTGATGAGTATAGGGGTTACAAGACTTGATCTACCTCGATATCATAATAGCTAAACCCTAGATGTCTAGCTTGTATGATTATGATTATCTCTACGGACCAAACCCTTCGGTTTATATAGATACCAGAGGGACCTAGGGTTGCACAGAGTCGGTTTTAGAGAAAGGAAGCTGCATGATCCGAACGCCAAGCTTGCCATCCACACAAAGGAGAGTCCCATACGGACACGGGGGAGGTCTTTTATCTCGTATCTTCATGGTCCATTAGTCCAGCCCATATCACATAGCCCGGACGCCCAAGGACCCCTTAGTCTAGGACTCCCTTAGAGACTCCGAGGCATGTACATCCCCGTTCATACACGTGGCTAGCACGGCCAAACTGGAGGAGGTGTATTTGGGCACCCGTGAGCCAGCGCGGGACTCACGAGGCCCTACCTCAAGGCAGGTTGCGCCTAGATTTTTGGCGCGAGGCGTGCTCTAGGAACCTATGGGGTGGGTGGACGTCCTACGGCGAATGCCCCTCTGGAGGTTATTGAGGGATTCCTGGATTAGGGGGTATCCGGACAGCCGGACTATATACTTTGACCGGACTGTTGGACCGTGAAGATACAAGACTCAAGACTTCGACCCGTGTCCGGATGGAACTCTCCTTTGTGTGGAAGACAAGCTTGGCAATCCGGATGTTAGATATCCTTCATTGTAACCGACTCTGTGTAACCCTAGCCTCCTCTGGTGTCTATATAAACCAGAGGGTTTAGTCCATAGGGAAAGAACAATCATAATCATCATAGGCTAGCTTCTAGGATTTAGCCTCTATGATCTCGTGGTAGATCTACTCTTGTAATACTCATATCATCAAGCTCAATCAACCAGGAAGTAGGGCATTACCTCCATCGAGAGGGCCCGAACCTGGGTAAAACATCGTGTCCCCTGCCTCCTGTTACCATTAGCCTTAGACGCACAGTTTGGGACCCCCTACCTAGATCCGTCGGTTTTGACACCGACATTGGTGCTTTCGTTGAGAGTTCCTCTGTGTCGTTGCAATAAGGCTCGATGGCTCCTCTCGTTGTCAAGGGCAACATCACCTCTGGGGAAGCCCTGGCGATAGGCCAAACTCTCCGACTAGGCGGCTTCATCGTGACCGCCCGATCGCCTACCACGCCGACGATGACTTCTCGGGTCATCATAAACAGCCTCCACGTCAATTCGAAACTCGTCGAATAGATGGGTCCAATGGATCTCTCTTCCCTTAATGAGCTCTTGGATCGCATCGCCGCTCTAGGAGTCGCTACAGACTATGATCGGATTGGGCTTAAACCCTACCAAAGGGATATTAAATCCCCACCGGTCACCCACGAGATAGCGGTAGTGGAAGAGCCACACATGGACTATCCCTCTACTTTGAGGACGAACTATGTTCGGATTACCGAGCTCTCTGAGCCGGATACCCATTCGCGGGAGGACATGACTTAGACCCCGAACTTAGAATCAGTCGACGGGCCGGAAAAATCGGGCAACATCCCGGAGCCCGAGCTGCCAAGCCCAGAAGCTCCTCTGCCCCTGGGTGTTAGATCGGATCAGAATTCGGATTTAACTACGCCCACCCACCCAGACTTATGCCATCTCTCCCATATCAGACAAGAGCCCCAAGAGATAGTACATCACTACTGGGCCAGATTCCTCCTTGTGATAAACAGGGTCAAGGACTGTCGCAAGGAAGACGCAATCTCACTTTTCTGCAAAAATTGCACGAACAAAGGGATACTTAATGCTATAAGTCGCCGTGACATAGTACACTTTCCCGACTTAGCAGTCATAGTACAGAAGTACTGTGCGATGGAAAGCGCGTGGAAAACCCAAACAGACTTTTGGGATAATCCGGCTCTCACTAAACCCTTCGTCTGAGCTAAAAGGTCAAACTCTCGTAAGTTACCCGATCCAATTCCCAAAAAACCAAAGCCCACTCCAGGGTGTGGAACCGTATTGGAAGAATGGCTCAATGGGCCATGCAAAATTCATAGCACACCGGATACCACACCAAAACATAGCGTTAGAGCATGTTGGATACTCCGGCAGGTAGCAAAAAATTGGCGAGGATCTTCTTGTAAACCATAAAGCAGAGCAACATCCCGCCGAAGACGACAATGCGGTACTCATAGTCTTTGAGACTTTCGCCTCAAATAATAGGCGCAGGCGAGCTCATCGAAATTTCGTTGAAATCTGCCACGTGGCAAAAATAAATCCGTGGAGAGACACTGCTATAACCTTCAGTGCCAGTGATGAACCTCAATTCTAGACAGTCCGGGCACCAGCCGCTTTGGTCCTTAGCCCAATCGTGGACGGCTCTCGGCTCACTAAAGTACTCATGGACGGTGGAAGCGGATTAAACCAGATCTATGAAGAAACACTCAACAAGATGGAAATTGATAAAAGCCGCATTGAGCAAAGCGGCACGACCTTCAGGGGAATCATCCCTAGTCGGGAGGCACGTTGTGCAGGAAAAATCACACTCGATGTGGTATTCGGCACCCCGGAGAATTATAGGTCCGAAGAAATCACGTTCCAAGTGGCCCCGTTCAGCAGCGGATACCACACCCTTTTAGGGCGGGGCGCATTCATGAGCTTTCAAGCTATACCCCATTACGGGTACATGAAGCTTAAAATGCCCAGACCCAATGGAATCATCACTCTAGCCAGTGATCCGGATGTCGCACTCCGCGCCGAAAATAAAACTGCCGCACTAGCCCTAGAAGCATTATCCGAAGCCCTAGCGGCCGAAGAACTAACAACGTTGTGCACCACAGTGGACAGGGACGACATGATACTCGAAAAACGACCCAAGTCCACCTCATTCAAGCCAGCGGACGAGATAGTCAAATTTAGGTCCATCCAATGGACCCCACAAAGACAGCTTCCATCGGGACACAGTTGAGCCCCACAATGGACGCCGTAGTGCGAGAATTCCTACACGAGAATTGGGACATTTTCGCCTGGCATCCTTCAGACATGTCGGGCATCCCACGCAGGCTGGCCGAACACAGCCTCAATATACTGAAAGGATACAAGCTAGTCAAACAGACTCTTAGGCGCTTCTCAGAGCCTAAATGGCAAGCCATGGGAGAAGAGCTAGCCAAGCTACTTGAGGCCGGTTTCATCAGAGATATAAAACATCCGGATTGGCTGGCAAATCTGGTAATGGTACGAAAGAAGGATAAATCCTTTCGCCTATGCATCGATTTCAAAGACCTCAACAAAGCCTGCCCCAAGGATCCCTTCCCCCTCCCTCGCATTGACCAAATCATCAACGCCACCGCAGGACACGACTCACTATGTTTCCTCGACGCATACTCCGGATACCATCAAATAAAGATGGTGGAATCCGACCAAGACGCAATGGCCTTCATAACGCCATATGGCCCCTTCTATTTCAACACTATGCCTTTTGGCTCAAAAATGCCAGCGCAACCTATCAACGTATGATTCAGACATGCCTGGAGAAGCAAATCGGCAAAACAGTGGAGGCATACATGGACGACGTGGTCATAAAAACAAGACACGTCGAAACATTAATAGATGACTTGGGACTCACATTCGACAACCTCCGAACATATGACATCAAGCTCCACCCGGAAAAATGTGTTTTTGGCGTACCCTCCGGGAAGCTGCTCGGCTTCATCGTTTCCAATAGAGGAATTGAAGAAAATCCGGCAAAATCCGAGCTCCGTCTCAGTTGGCTATCCCAATAGACCTCAAGCATATCCAGAAAGTAACTAGATGTATGGCTGCCTTAAGCCGCTTTATCTCCAGATTAGGAGAAAAGGCACTAGCTCTTTACCGCTTTCTTCGACGCACCGAACACTTTGTGTGGACGGACGCGGCCATGGCCGGACTGGATGAAATAAAGACCCTATTGGCCAGCAATCCAGTCCTGACCGCGCCAAATACTGGCGAACCTATGCTATTGTACATAGCTGCAACACATCAAGATGTAAGCACAGTGCTCGTGGTCGAACGAGAAGCAGACGGATACAAGTTCCCGCTCCAAAAGCCGGTATATTACGTGTCCACTGTCCTCACCTCATGCAAATCCCGATACCCACACTATCAAAAGATAGCATACGCGGTCTTCATGGCATCCCGGAAAATATGACACTACTTTCAAGAGAGTTCGATTACGGTGGCCTCCGAAGTACCACTCAACGACATAATAAACAACTGCGATGCCACGGGACGGATTGCTAAATGGGCTATCAAGCTCCTTCCGTTCGACATAACATACAAACCACAGCGGGCCATTAAGTCGCAAGTATTGGCTGACTTTGTCGCCGAATGGACAGAAGCTGAACTCCCTAAAGAGTACGACACGTACTCCAATTGGATCATGCACTTCGACGGCTCTAAAATGCTAGCCGGATTGGGAGCGGGTGTAGTCTTGACATCCCCCACCGGAGACACGGTCCAATACATACTCCAAATATTATACACAGATTCCAACAACACAGCCGAATACGAGGCTCTGTTGCATGGTCTTCGGATGGCAGTCTCTATGGGCATCCAACGCCTAGAAGTGCGCGGGGACTCAAACCTCGCAATATCACAAATAAACGGAGATTTTGATGCCAAAGATCCGAAAATGGCGGCCTACCGTCATGCCGTCCTCAAAATGTCAGCTCGGTTCGAGGGGCTCGAATTCCACCATGTGGCTCGAGAAAACAATCAAGCGGCGGATATCCTCGCCTGCATCGGCACTAAACGCGACCCCGTCCCACCTAATATATTCTTGGAAAGGCTGTTCAAGCCATTCGTGGTATGGGAAGGGGAATCCGGCAACACCAGTCTGACTCCGAATACAACCCCAGATTCCGAACCATCTGACGTAATCGGGGGCTCCGCCACCGAAATAACACCTTCGGCCCACGAAATCATGGTTGTAATCGCCCCGTGGACCGAGCCCTTCTTGGCCTACCTAAATAGGCAGGAGCTCCCCGAGGACCAAAACGAAGCATGTTGTATTGTGCGGTGTTCCAAGGCCTACAAAGTCCATGAGGGAGAGCTCTATAAGAAAAGTGTCGCTGGAGTGCTCCAGCGGTGCATCCACGAAGAGGAAGGGCGGCAGCTCTTGGCTGAAATCCATGCCGGACTTGGCGGGCACCACGCTGTGGCTCGGGCACTTGTCAGCAAAGCTTTCCGTACAGGTTTTTATTGGCCGACAGCCCGAGCAGATGCACAGGACCTTGTCCAACATTGTGTCGGTTGCCAGCTCTTCGCCAATCAGAGCCACATGCCCCCTACCGCTCTCCAAACAATCCCCATAACTTGGCCCTTCGTGGTCTGGGGGCTGGATATGGTCGGACCTCTTAAAGGGGGAGGCCATAAGAAAAAAATACTTATTGGTCATGGTGGACAAGTTCACCAAATGGATAGAAGCCAAACCTGTTAAAACAGCCGAATCCGGACCAGTGATAGACTTCATATCAGGGGTTGTACACTGTACGGTGTCCCCCACAGCATCATCACTGACAATGGCTAAAACTTCACAGCTGATGAAGTGAAAACTTGGTGCGGCAACATGGGCATCAAGCTCGATTATGCCTCTGTCTATCATCCCCAAACAAACGGCCAGGTCGAACGTGCAAATGGTCTCATCATGAGTGGCATCAAACCCAGACTAGTGTGATACTTGAAAGAATCAGACACGCACTGGGTCGAGGAGCTCGACTCCGTACTCTGGGGGCTGCGGACCATGCCGAATCGCTCCACCGAATATACACCATTTTTTATGGTGTACGGTGCAGAAGCAGTACTACCCTGCGACATAATCCATGACTCGCCTCGCGTGCGCATGTACGAAGAGAAGGAAGCCGATTTAGATCGGCAGGACAACTTAGATGCCCTGGAGGAGGAGCGCGACGTCGCAAAAGCTCGTTCCGCATTCTATCAGCAGCAGGCTCGAAGGTATCAAAGCAGAGAAGTGTAGGCCAAAACTTATAACATTGGCGAACTCGTTCTACGCCTACCGGAGAAGAAGGACAAGCTCAAACCTAAGTGGGAGGGTCCCTTCATTATTGATAAAGTTCTCATCAGAGGAGCGTACCGCCTGCATAATGCATCCAATAACAGACTCGAGCCGAACCCATGGAACGCGGCCAGACTCCGGAGATTCTACGCCTAGCACCGAACTCAGTGTTCATCTCCTTACCTTCGCTCTTTTAATTATGTTCTCCATTTTTTCCTTTCTCGCCCTTTTTCCCTTATTCACACAAAGTATTAAATACAGTGCGGACGCTCGGATCACTCCGGTCCCACTATGTGTGTTCACCATACCTGGGGGCTTCCTATACGGAAGCTAAATATAATTACTTTTATGGCTTCCTGCCTACCACATATGTGGCCTTTTTCCATATGTGTCTTTTCTTCACCATTATATGCATTTGACTTAAGATTTGGCCATGCTGGGTTTCCTGGCTCTTGTGTTTATGCCCTATGTTACCGTTAATTCAGCTAGGGAATAAGGGGAGCACCTCTGCGATTGTTACTACCGGTTCAGCCGGATGTGTACCTCAGACTAGGTGAAGCCGAAAGCTAGTGTTCTTAAGGGAATATTCGGTCAGTGAACAAAAGATGTTTCTTTCGTTTATTATAACGTGAATCCCTAGATGTTTTGTATCATGTGTTTCTGTTTGCAGTTCGGACATGCACATCGATGCATGCGTACCCAGAGAAAGGAACCCCTAACGGAACTATTATCCCTAGAAGATGTTTCTTACTACCCATGTAATATAACATAACTAGTTGGGTACTTGTCTGTTCAAGCACTTATGACCCCTACGCCTGGTTTCCACGCATACCCCGGTTTTACATAACTGAGCGGGTATTCGAATACACCTCGGTCTGTCGGATCCGGGGGCTGAAGCGAAAAGGTCCGCCATGACAAATGATTTTTAATCCGGCTAGGGACTACATATGTCCATTGCATTACATAGTCACTTGGATTGGCTATATTCTTCCTCTATACAATCCAACAGGCCAATTAGCCTACAATCCTGTTGGGAATACTTTGCGGCTAACGCTACTTGGTCATACACCAGACTTACGGGAATCTCTTGCCCATCTGGCCCCGCCGGTCCGACTTCGGCCATATGCTTCAGGTCAATCTTGGCGTATCGCGTCTTCACCATGGCCCTGGCTTCCCTCGCACCTTGTCGGCAGGCTGATACCTTTCATAACCGGAAGCGCAGCCATGCTCCTTTGAGCATAGCCACGAGCTCCCCCATGCCTCCTGGCAGGGAAGCGGATGGACACAAGGGTTGGGAAATACCTTGCATCACCTGCCGAGCTCGTTCGTGCAGCTGTGAGAGATCTTGCAGTAAATCGCTTGCGGACCCGGGCATCTCCTCTTCAGAACGGCCCGTCAGCATACCTACATATATAAACTCTTTTAAAATGCTTCCTCGTCGAACTGTACTGCAGTTCGTTTAGGCACTTACCATAAATGCCGCGACGAAGCCTCCTGTTATCCTTCACAGAGTCCGCTAGCAGAGCTCGAACATCTGCTAATTCGATGCCCAGCCGGACGTTGGCATCTTGGAGATTGTTTTTCTCCTACCTAACCTGCGTAAGCACACGCTCGCAAGCCATTAGCTATTTTTGGAGATGTGACTCACTATCTCTTACGATCTCCGGATTCTCCCCGGGATTGTCTGCAGAATTTTCTGTTAGACTTATAAAGCAAGCCAACTATTAACTGGTATATTTCCTTAAAATTTCTCTATTGAGACAAATGTTACCAGATGAGACCTTCTGGGATTCCTCTAGTTTGGCAACCGCGGCCCTCGGCTGGGTCTTGCACTCCTCTAGCTCTTGAGACAAATGGGTATTCTTCTCTACAAGAACCTGTGCATACAATGATCCTTAAATCAGTTGTTCCAACTGTTTCAAGTCTCAGGGGCTACTGATATACATGCTTATCAAATTCTCTTACCTGTATATCTTTTGCATACTGGTCCGTCGCTCGGGCGAGCCCATCTTGGGCAGCTCGGATGTATGCATCTCTTGAATTGAAGGCATTGAATGCCTCTTCGAAAAAGACACCATTACGAAGTACGGCCTGTCGGCGTCGGTGATTCATGGAGCTCTCTACTTCAGAATTGGTGGCGGAGAGCCTATCCTCATCCTCTGTTGGAGGACAATTCGGCATCGACCCCGCATTGGCCTCCTCTCTTGAAGCCGGTTCTGGAATCCGGCTGGTGGAGGCGTGACCGGCAGGTTCTTTGGATATAATCCAGCAACTACTCTTTATGCGAGGACACGATGGACGCTGTTACATTTCAAACATGATAATCACTGAGCAGGCTTTAACTATACCTCTGTGATGGCGTTTCAACCCTAACTGCCTTCCTCTTGAGCCTTCCTGGCCCGGATGCCCTTTGCTGATGAGCCCCCAGGGGCTCGGCACCGCATTCCGATGGTCGTCTCTATAAAATAAGATATTTGTGCATAAGGCATGGTATAAGAAAGGAATCCTCTTCAGAAGTTAAAGCTTCGGCTTTGCTTACACGTGACGCAGGTTGCAGTCTGGGATAATCAGCGATAACAGCCACCAAGGTGCCGTCGCAGCTTGCCTGATAAAATGTCCCGTCGACAAGCTCCACAGATATATCCGGATCTTCTTCAAGTCCGGGGTCGAAGGCCCGGCCTGGATCCTCTGGCTGCAGAGGAGGGTTGTTGAACTCTTTCACGGTCTTCCTCAGTTCCTGCTTAGAAATATCAGGGTAAATGATTGTCATGAAGGGCGCCAGAATGTATAGAGTTGGGTAAAGAATAATGTCTTACCCAGCTTGGGGAGTTGTACATGGAAAATCCATCCCGCGGTTTGATATGAAGGAATTCTTCTTCTTCTCCTTTATATAAATCAGACAGTATTCTCACCAGAGTAGTGGCAGAGTCCGGACCTTTACGACCACAGCGGGAGGCATCGTCTTCCACGTTG
>NC_041387.1:340169836-340215230 GCF_002162155.2 Triticum dicoccoides | reverse complement strand
GATTATTGCCAGTCCTGATTGGGCCAGTGTCTTTATCCTGCTCATCAGGAAGTGTACTTCTCTCATATCTTCCTCCTGGGGGCTCCGAGGGCGCCAACTTCGGCGTTTCTTCAGCGGAGCGTTATTAAACTCAGGGAGGCCAGTCCGGATTGGATCCGGAAGGGGAACGTCATCTACATAAAAGCACTCCGAGGAACAGCCTTCAGATGCCTTCTTTGGAGTGCCAGACAGGTATCCGATCTGGGCGACGCGCCATATTTTGGCTCCGCCCACTTGATATATAGATTCCCCCTGATTGTGAGGGACGAGGCAGAATAACTTCTTCCATAACTCGAAGTGAGCCTCACAGCCCAGGAATAATTCACAAAGGTCAACGTATCCTGTGATGTGCAGCACGGAGGCGGGGTGAGGTTGTGCAACTGGAGGCCATAGAACTCCAGGAGCCCGCGAAGGAATGGGTGGATTGGAAACCCGACGCCTCTTAGCAAATATGGGATGAGGCATACTCGCTCCCTTGAGATGGGTTAGGAGATCTCTCCGCTTGCTCCCCGCCATTGTAGGTGGCTAGTCCGGCTTGGACGGGGACCATGAACGCCGGTGGAAGAAACCCTTGGGTCTGCAACTCTACTAAACGGCTATGGGGGACAGAACATTCTTCCAAATCACCTGGCTTAGAGCTAAGGGAGCGAGAAGAGGATCTGCGGCGACCGTCTATGACGGAATGGTTTTTTCCGGATGCGCTCTGTTGAATGCTTGCTCAACGGAAGAAGGTGAGATTTTGATCTGAGGATCCCCGTCTCTTCAAATAGACGGTTTGCCTGCAGGGTCGGGGTGGCAAATGTAAAAATGCTCCGGCTCCTCGTATTCGCTCGACACGTGGAGATGGCCATTATTGAAGCACAGAAGCCGAGGAGTACAACATTGATGGGAAGCCGAACACTGTATGCTACAACAGGTACTCTCAATTCAGAGATGGAAGCCGCCTTGCAATGTAGAAGACAATCTGCGTGCCGGACTCATCGTAATTGAAGCCTGGTTCAGGGGCTACTGAGGGAGTCCTGGATTATGGGGTATCTGGACAGCCGGACTATATACTTTGCACGAACTGTTGGACCGTGAATATACAAGATTCAAGACTTCGACCCGTGTCCGGATGGGACTCTCCTTTGCGTGGAAGACAAGCTTGGCGATCCGGATGTTAGATCTCCTTCTTTGTAACCGACTCTATGTAACCCTAGCCTCCTTCGGCGTCTATATAAACCGGAGGGTTTAGTCCGTATGGAAAGAACAATCATAATCATCATAGGCTAGCTTCTAGGGTTTAGCCTCTACGATCTCGTGGTAGATCTACTCTTGTAATACTCATATCATCAAGATCAATCAAGCAGGAAGTAGGGTATTACCTCCATCGAGAGGGCCCAAACCTGGGTAAAACATCGTGTCCCCTGCCTCCTGTTACAATTAGCCTTAGACGCATAGTTCGGGACCCCCTACCCGAGATCCGCCGGTTTTGACACTGACAGTTATCACATGAGAAGGTTGGGCACCAATGACCCCAGGAGGTGACGTGAACAGGACGGGCCCGCCAGACAGAGCTTAGCCATTGGTTTTATCGATGCTGCAGGGACGAACCCGAGCACAGACGCCATGCCAAGTCCTCTCATGCAATGATCCAATGGAAACACACCTGGCGCATGGCTCCCGCTACGGTGAAGTGCAGAACTGCGGTTGTAAGAACAGGGCCGCTCGCCCGTACTCATCCATATGCGATTAGCTCATGCGAGAACAAGGCACCAAGGACCCCAGGAGGTGACGCGCACGGGAGCTGGCCCACGAGACAGAGCTCCATCACTTGGATTTAACAATGCTGCAAGGACGGACCCAAGCACAGACACCGTGCCAGTCCTTAATCATGAGGCAGTTGCGGGCGGGTTTGCGAGGGCGCAGCGATATCATGGTAACGAAGCACTGGACATGCAAATTGAAATACTTGGGAAATTCATAAAGGCAAGACCAGTTCTGATACATGTGTAAAACGATACAACTGCGGGGACGGGCCCTAGTAGCCTGACGATGATGCAGCCCAGGGGTGCCCTCATTCTGAACAAAGCAAAAAGTCACCTGGCACCATCGTTGTAGGAGAGTCAAGCTAGCTGAAGACGCGTGCTACGGAAGTTGCTCCTCATGAGTTGGCGGCTCTGGAGGCCCATCGGGCTCGCAAGGGTCCGGAACTTCCCCCGATATGACCATGTTGTAGGGTGGAACCCTAGGTGAAGATTTTTCATGAATTGGAGGGGGAATTCCCAAGAACAAGATGAACACAAGAGGGAAAACAAGAGGGACACTCAAGAACAAGTCCAAATCACACATCCACTAGACTAGCAATCACACAAGATCCACAAGGTACATGAACAATCAAAGGGAAATAAGATACATGGTAGAGTTCATCCCAAATCCTATGAAGGAGATGAGGGCTTGATGATCCTATGATGGGGATCCATCCCCAAGAAGGAGGTCTTGATGTTTGGTCACTCCAAGAGGAGGTCTTCATCTCCTAGTGGAGTGGATCCATGGAGCAAAGCTCACAAATGTCTATCAAATACTTTGCTATCCTCTCAATGAGCTAGGGAAGGGGTATATATAGTCTAGGGACCAAATAAGAGGAGAAGGGGGGGTACAAGGGTAAAAACCCAAATAGGCACCCAGGCCCTTGGAGTGGTGCGGGCACCCGGGGTCAAACCGGCCGGGCACCCGAGGCAGGGCTGGTGGCTGGCGCGGTGTAGGCCGGGCACCCGGGGCCGAAGGGCCGGGCACCCGGGCCGGTCAGGGAGCCTTGGCTGGGGCACTGTAGAGGGCCGGGCACCCGGGGGTTGAGAGCCCGGGCACCCGGAGGGGGGGCTGGGCCGCGCCCCAAAGGAGGCCGGGCACCCGGGGGTGATTGCCCGGGCACCCGGAGTGGTGCTGGCACGGGCCGGGCACCCGGGGTTGGTGACCCGGGCACCCGGGGTGGGCCACTCCAGCGCCCAGGCAGGCAGGGCCGGGCACCCAGGGCCTCCTAGTCGGGCACCCGGGGTGGCCAGGGCCTTGGCCAGCCGGCGGCTCGTGGCCGGGCACCCGGGGGTGTTGGTGACCGGGCACCCGTGGTGGTCCGCGACCACTCTTGCTTCACGCCTCGCGCGTCCTTCTTCCTTCTCCTTCACCATAGGTGCATGTGTCTCCGTCCTCGCCTCTTCAGGTTCTCTTCTTGGTACCTACAAGTGCATAGAGTTTCCATTTGAGGTAGAATCCGAATCTCGAGTGAATCCGAATGAAACTCGAAGCGGAATGAGTTAACCTTAGGTTTGACGGTGCGTGCACGTGCTCTTGTCATCGGTCTTTGAGGTGCTTGACGAGTTGTAGTAGAATCCATGGGGATGAGCAAGGGATACTCCGCATCATCCCCCCCCCTTGGGAGAGATCCGTCCACGGATCGTGATCTTCATCACCATGGGAAGAGAGGGCGTCTCCGTGTAGAAGTTGACAACCACCAAGTACTCATCATGTTGAAGCTTGAATTGGGCACTCTCCAATGTCGCACCGTCTTGTAATCCCTTCAAAAGGATCAAAGATAACAAGCAATTGGAAAAACAAATGTGGTTGGCATTAAAGCAAAACCAAGCATTCAAGAGGTGATTCACCCAACAAGTGTTGTCATCAAGCATAACATATGGTGTGACAAGGGAGTGTGGCAAGGCATGTAAGTGTTGGAAATATGCCCTAGAGGCAATGATAAATTAGTTATTATTATTATATTTCCTTGTTCATGATAATCGTTTATTATCAATGCTATAATTGTATTGAAAGGAAACTCAGATACATGTGTGGATACATAGACAACACCATGTCCCTAGCAAGCCTCTATTGACTAGCTCGTTGATCAATAGATGGCGGTTTCCTAACCATGGACATTGGATGTCATTGATAACGGGATCACATCATTAGTAGAATGATGTGATGGACAAGACCCAATACTAAGCCTAGCACAAAGATCGTAGTTCGTATGCTAAAGCTTTTCTAATGTCAAGTATCTTTTCCTTAGACCATGAGATTGTGCAACTCCCGGATACCATAGGAATGCTTTGGGTGTACCAAACGTCACAACGTAACTGGGTGACTATAAAGGTGCACTACAGGTATCTCCGAATGTGTCTGTTGGGTTGGCACGAATCGTGACTGGTATTTGTCACTCCGTGTAAACGGAGAGGTATCTCTGGGCCCACTCGGTAGGACATCATCATAATGTGCACAATGTGACCAAGGGGTTGATCACGGGATGATGTGTTACGGAACGAGTAAAGAGACTTGCCGGTATCGAGATTGAACAAGGTATCGGCATACCGACGATCGAATCTCGGGCAAGTATAATACCGCTGGACAAAGGGAATTGTATACAGGATCGATTGAGTCCTTAACATCGTGGTTCATCCGATGAGATAATCGTGGAACATGTGGGAGCCAACATGCGTATCCAGATCCCGCTGTTGGTTATTGATCGGAGAATGTCTCGGTCATGTCTGCATGGTTCCTGAACCCGTAGGGTCTACACACTTAAGGTTCGATGACGCTAGGGTTATAAAGGAAGTTTGTATGTGGTTACCGAATGTTGTTCAGAGTCCCGGATGAGATCCCGGATGTCACGAGGAGTTCCGGAATGGTCCGGAAGTAAAGATTTATATATGGGAAGTCATGTTTTGGTCACCGGAAAAGTTTCGGGTTTTTTCGGTAACGTACCGGGACCACCGGGAGGGTCCCGGGGGTCCACCAAGTGGGGCCACCAACCCCGGAGGGCTGCATGGGCCAAGTGTGGGAGGGGACCAGCCCCAGGTGGGCTGGTGCGCCCCCCACAAGGGGCCCAAGGCGCAGGAAGAGTGGGAAGGGGGCAAACTCTAGGGCAGATGGGCCTTAAGGCCCACCCTGGGTGCGCCTCCCCCTTCTCCCCCTCTGGCCGCCACCCAGATGGCATCTGGGGCTACCGCCACACCTGGGGAGGGAACCCTAGAGGGGGCGCAGCCCCCTCCCCTCCTCCTATAAATAGATGAGTTGTGGGGGCTGCCCAATACATGAGTTTCTTCTCCTATTGGCGCAGCCCTACCTCTCTTTCTCCTCATATCTCGCGGTGCTTGGCGAAGCCCTGCTGGACTACCACACTCCTCCATCACCACCACGCCATTGTGCTGCTGCTGGATGGAGTCTTCCTCAACCTCTCCCTCTCTCCTTGCTGGATCAAGGCGTGGGAGACGTCACCGGGTTGTACGTGTGTTGAACGCGGAGGTGCCGTCCGTTCGGCACTAGGATCTCCGGTGATTTGGATCACGACGAGTACGACTCCTTCAACCCCGTTTTCTTGAACGCTTCCACTTAGCGATCTACAAGGGTATGTAGATGCACTCTCCTTCCCCTCGTTGCTGGTTTCTCCATAGATAGATCTTGGTGACACGTAGGAAAATTTTGAATTTCTGCTACGTTCCCCAACAGTGGCATCATGAGCTAGGTCTATTGCGTAGATTCTTTGCACGAGTAGAACACAAAGTAGTTGTGGGCGTTGATTTTGTTCAATATGCTTACCGTTACTAGTCCAATCTTGTTTCGACGGTATTGTGGGATGAAGCGGCCCGGACCGACCTTACACGTACTCTTACGTGAGACAGGTTCCACCGACTGACATGCACTTGGTGCATAAGGTGGCTAGCGGGTGCCAGTCTCTCCCACTTTAGTCGGATCGGATTCGATGAAAAGGGTCCTTATGAAGGGTAAATAGCAATTGACATGTCACGTTGTGGTTTTTGCGTAGGTAAGAAACGTTCTTGCTAGAAACTCATAGCAGCCACGTAAAACATGCAAACAACAATTAGAGGACGTCTAACTTGTTTTTGCAGGGTATGCCATGTGATGTGATATGGCCAAGAAGAATGTGATGAATGATATGTGATGTATGAGATTGATCATGTTCTTGTAATAGGAATCACGACTTGAATGTCGATGAGTATGACAACCGGCAGGAGCCATAGGAGTTGTCTTAATTTATTGTATGACCTGCGTGTCATTGAACAACGCCATGTAATTACTTTACTTCATTGCTAACCGGTAGCCATAGTAGTAGAAGTAATAGTTGGCGAGATAACTTCATGAAGACACAATGATGGAGATCATGATGATGGAGATCATGGTGTCATGCCGGTGACGATGATGATCATGGAGCCCCGAAGATGGAGATCAAAAGGAGCAAAATGATATTGGCCATATCATGTCACTATTTGATTGCATCTGATGTTTATCATGTTTATGCATCTTATTTGCTTAGAATGACGGTAGTAAATAAGATGATCCCTCATTAAAATTTCAAGAAAGTGTTCCCCCTAACTGTGCACCGTTGCGAAAGTTCGTCGTTTCGAAGCACCACGTGATGATCGGGTGTGATAGATTCTTACGTTCACATACAACGGGTGTAAGCCAGATTTACACACGCAAAACACTTAGGTTAACTTGACGAGCCTAGCATGTACAGACATGGCCTCGGAACACAAGAGACCGAAAGGTCGAGCATGAGTCGTATAGTAGATATGATGAACATGAAGATGTTCACCGATGATGACTAGTCCGTCTCACGTGATGATCGGACATGGCCTAGTTGACTCGGATCATGTAATCACTTAGATGACTAGAGGGATGTCTATCTGAGTGGGAGTTCATGAGATGAACTTAATTATCCTGAACATAGTCAAAAGATCTTTGCAAATTATGTCATAAGCTCGCGCTTTAGTTCCACTGTTTAGATATGTTCCTAGAGAAAATATAGTTGAAAGTTGACAGTAGCGATTATGCAGACAATAGATAGCTTATGTCCTTAATGCACCGCTTGGTGTGCTGAACCCCAATCGTCGTCTGTGGATGTTGCGAACATCAGACATACACGTTTTGATAACTATGTGATAGTTCAGTTAAACGGTTTAGAGTTGAGGCACCAAAGACGTTTTTCAAAACATCGCGGAACATATGAGATGTTTCGAGGGCTGAAATTGGGATTTCAGGCTCGTGCCCACGTCAAGAGGTATAAGACCTCCAACGATTTTCTTAGCCTGCAAACTAAGGGAGAAAAGCTCAATCGTTGAGCTTGTGCTCAGATTGTCTGAGTGCAACAATCACTTGAATCAAGTGGGAGTTGATCTTCCAGATGAGATAGTGATGTTTCTCCAAAGTCATTGCCACCAAGTTTCTAGAGCTTCGTGATGAACTATAACATATCAGGGATAGATATGATGATCCTTGAGGTATTTGCGATGTTTGACACCGCGAAAGTAGAAATCAAGAAGGAGCATCAATTGTTGATGGTTGGTGAAACCACTAGTTTCAAGAAAGGCAAGGGCGAGAAGGGATACTTCATGAAACGACAAATCAGCTACTGCTCTAGTGAAGAAACCCAAGGTTGAACCCAAACCTGAGACTAAGTGCTTCTGTAATAAGGGGAACAGCCACTGGTGCAGGATTACCCTAGATACTTGGTAGATGAGAAGGCTGGCAAGGTCGATAAAAGTATATTGGATATACATTATGTTAATGTGTACTTTACTAGTACTCCTAGTAGCACCAAGGTATTAGATACCGGTTCAGTTGCTAAGTGTTAGTAACTCGAAATAAAAGCTACGGAATAAACGGAGACTAGCTAAAGGTGAGCTGACGATACGTGTTGGAAGGGTTTCCAAGGTTGATGTGATCAAGCATCACACGCTCGCTCTACCATCGAGATTGGTGCTAAACCTAAATAGTGTTATTTGGTGTTTGCGTTGAGCATAGACATGATTGGATTATGTCTATCGCAATACGGTTATTCATTTAAGGAGAATAATGGTTACTCTATTTATTTGAATAATACCTTCAATGGTCTTGCACTTAAAGGAATGGTTTATTGAATCTTGATCGTAGTGTTACACATTTTCATGCCAAAAGATATAAGATAGTAATGATAGTACCACTTACTTGTGGCACTGCCATGTAAGTCATATTGGCATAAAACGCATGAAGAAGCTCCATGTTGATGGATCTTTGGACTCACTCGTTTTTGAAAAGTTTGAGACATGCGAACCATGTCTATTGGTGTATACGCATGAAGAAACTCCATGCAGATGGATCGTTTGGACTCACTTTATTTTGAATCACTTGAGATATGCAAATCATACCACATGGGAAAAATGACTGAAAGCCTCGGTTTCAGTAAGATGGAACAAGATAGCAACTTGTTGGAAGTAACACATTTTGATGTATGCATTCCAATGAGTGCTGAGGCATGCAGTGAATATTGTTATGTTCTTACTTCACAGATGATTCGAGTAGATGTTGAGTATATTTACTTGATAAAAACAAGTCTGAATTATTGAATGGTTCATGTAATTTCAGAGTGAAGTTGAAGATCATCGTGACAAGAGGATAAAATGTCTATGATATGATCATAGAGATGAGTATCTGAGTTACGAGCTTTGGCACGCAATTAAGACATTGTGGAAATTGTTTCACAATTAATACCGCCTGGAACACCATAATGTGATGGTGTGTCTGAACATCATATTTACACCCTATTGGATATAGTGCGTACCATGATGTATCTTATCGAATTACCACTATCATTCATGGGTTAGGCATTAGAGACAACCGCACTCACTTTAATAGGGCACCACGTAATTCCGTTGAGACGACACCGTTTGAACTATGGTTTGGAGAAACCTAAGTTGTCGTTTCGTAAAGGTTTGGGGCTGCGACGCTTATGTGGAAAAGTTTTAGGTTGATAAGCTCGAACCCAAAGCGGATAAAATGCATCTTCATAGGACACCCAAAAACAGTTGGGTATACCTCCTATCTCAGATCCAGAAGCAAAAGTAATTGTTTCTAGAAACGGGTCCTTTCTCGAGGAAAAGTTTCTCTCGAAAGAATTGGGTGGAAGGATGGTGGAGACTTGATAAGGTTATTGAACCATCACTTCAACTAGTGTGTAGCAGGGCACAGGAAGTTGTTCCTGTGGCACCTACACCAATTGAAGTAGAATCTTATGATAGTGATCATGAAACTTCGGATCAAGTCACTACCAAACCTCGTAGGTCGACAAGGATGCGTACTGCTTCAGAGTGGTACAGTAATCCTATCTTGAAGCTCATGTTGCTAGACAACAATGAACCTACGAGCTATGGAGAAGCGACGATGGGCCCATATTCCGACAAATGGTTAGAAGCCATGAAATCCGAGATAGGATCCATGTATCAGAACAAAGCATGGACTTTGGTGGACTTGCCCGATGATCGGCAAGCCATTGAGATAAATGGATCTTTAAGAAGAAGACGGACGTGGATGGTAATGTCACCGTCTATGAAGCTCGACTTGTGGCGAAGAGTTTTTCACAAGTTCAAGGAGTTGACAACGATGAGATTTTCTCATCCGTAGCGATGCTTAAGTCCGTCGGAATCATGTTAGCATTAGCTGCATTTATGAAATCTGGCAAATGGATGTCAAAATGAGTTTCCTTACCAGTTTTCGTAAGGAAAGGTTGTATGTGATACAATCAGAAAGGTTTTGTCGATCCTAAGGATGCTAAAAGGTATGCTAGCTCCAGCGATCCTTCCATGGACTAGAGTAAGCATCTCGGAGTTGGAATGTGCACTTTGACAAGATGATCAAAGATTTTAGGTTTATACAAAGTTTATGAGAAACTTGTATTTCCAAAGAAGTGAGTGGGAGCACTATAGAATTTCTGATGAGTATATGTTGTTGACATATTAATGATCAGAAATGATGTAGAATTTCTGGAATGCATATAGGGTTATTTGAAAGGTGTTTTTCAAGTGAAAACCTGGATTAAGCTACTTGAACATTGAGCATCAAGATCTATGAGGATAGATCAAAAGTCGCTTAATGGTACTTTCAAATGAGCATATACCTTGACATGATCTTGAAGGTGTTCAAGATGGATCAGTCAAAGAAGGAGTTCTTGCCTAAGATGTAAGGTATGAAGTTAAGACTTAAAGCTCGACCACGGCAGAAAAGAGAGAAAGGACGAAGGTTGTCCCCTATGCTTTAGACGTGGGCTCTATAGTATGCTATACTAAGTACCGCACCTGATGTGTCCCTTGCCACATGTCTGGCAAGAGGGTACAAAGGTGATCAAGGAGTGGATCACCAGATAGCGGTCAAAATTATCCTTAGAGGAATAAGGATTTGTTTCTCGATTATGGAGGTGATAAAGAGTTCGGTGTAAAGGGTTATGTCGATGCAAGCTTTAACACCTATCCGAGTGACTCTGAGTAGCAAACCGGATACGTATAGTGGAGCAACCATTTGGAATAGTTCCAAGTGGGCGTAGAAGCAGCATTTACAATATGACATAGAGAATTGCGAAGAACATACGGATCTGAATGTTACAGATCCGTTGACTAAAATCTCTCTCACAAGAAAAACATGATCAAACCCCAGAACTCATTGAGTCTTAATCACATGATGATGTGAACTAGTTTAATGACACTAGTAAACTCTTTGGATGTTGGTCACATGGCGATGTGACCTGTGAGTGTTAATCACATGGCGATGTGAACTAGATTATTGACTCTAGTGCAAGTGGGAGACTGTTGGAAATATGCCCTAGAGGCAATGATAAATTAGTTATTATTATTATATTTCCTTGTTCATGATAATCGTTTATTATCCATGCTATAATTGTATTGAAAGGAAACTCAGATACATGTGTGGATACATAGACAACACCATGTCCCTAGCAAGCCTCTATTGACTAGCTCGTTGATCAATAGATGGTTACGGTTTCCTAACCATGGACATTGGATGTCATTGATAACGGGATCACATCATTAGTAGAATGATGTGATGGACAAGACCGAATACTAAGCCTAGCACAAAGATCGTAGTTCGTATGCTAAAGCTTTTCTAATGTCAAGTATCTTTTCCTTAGACCATGAGATTGTGCAACTCCCAGATACCGTAGGAATGCTTTGGGTGTACCAAACGTCACAACGTAACTGGGTGACTATAAAGGTGCACTACAGGTATCTCCGAATGTGTATGTTGGGTTGGCACGAATCGAGACTGGGATTTGTCACTCCGTGTAAACGGAGAGGTATCTCTGGGCCCACTCGGTAGGACATCATCATAATGTGCACAATGTTACCAAGGGGTTGATCACGGGATGATGTGTTACGGAACAAGTAAAGAGACTTGCCGGTAACGAGATTGAACAAGGTATCGGCATACCGACGATCGAATCTCGGGCAAGTATAATACCGCTGGACAAAGGTAATTGTATACGGGATCGATTGAGTCCTTGACATCGTGGTTCATCCGATGAGATCATCGTGGAACATGTGGGAGCCAACATGGGTATCCAGATCCTGCTGTTGGTTATTGACCGGAGAACGTCTCGGTCATGTCTGCATGGTTCCCGAACCCGTAGGGTCTACACACTTAAGGTTCAATGACACTAGGGTTATAAAGGAAGTTTGTATGTGGTTACCGAATGTTTTTCAGAGTCTCAGATGAGATCCTGGATGTCACAAGGAGTTCCGGAATGGTCCGGAGGTAAAGATTTATACATGGGAAGTCATGTTTTGGTCATCGGAAAAGTTTCGGGTTTTTTCGGTAACGTACCGGGACCACCGGGAGGGTCCCGAGGGTCCACCAAGTGGGGCCACCAACCCCGGAGGGCTGCATGGGCCAAGTGTGGGAGGGGTCCAGCCCCAGGTGGGCTGGTGCGCCCCCCACAAGGGGCCCAAGGCGCAGGAAGAGTGGGAAGGGGGGCAAACCCTAGGGCAGATGGGCCTTAAGGCCCACCCTGGGTGCGCCTCCCCCTTCTCCCCCTCTGGCCGCCACCCAGATGGCATCTGGGGCTGCCGCCACCCCTGGGGAGGGAACCCTAGAGGGGGCGCAGCCCCCTCCCCTCCCCCTATAAATAGATGAGTTGTGGGGGCTGCCCAATACATGAGTTTCTTCTCCTGTTGGCGCAGCCCTACCTCTCTTTCTCCTCATATCTCGCGGTGCTTGGCGAAGCCCTGCTGGACTACCACACTCCTCCATCACCACCACGCCGTTGTGCTGCTGCTGGATGGAGTCTTCCTCAACCTCTCCCTCTCTCCTTGCTGGATCAAGGCGTGGGAGACGTCACCGGGCTGTACGTGTGTTGAACGCGTAGGTGCCGTCCGTTCGGCACTCGGATCTCCGGTGATTTGGATCACAATGAGTACGACTCCTTCAACCCCGTTCTCTTGAACGCTTCCGCTTAGCGATCTACAAGGGTATGTAGATGCACTCTCCTTCCCCTCGTTGCCGGTTTCTCCATAGATAGATCTTGGTGACACGTAGGAAAATTTTGAATTTCTGCTACGTTCCCCAACAGTAAGCACATAACTTGAGCACAATCAAGGACATCATGGAAACAAGCATGTAAATGTGAGGTAAAGATGCTATAACGGTTGACAAGAGAACAAGCATCAACCTCAAGATCATAAGCATGCATAAAGTGCTCTATAAATGGTCTATGGTATGCATAAGAATCATCCACAACACCAAAGAAAATGATATGTCTAAACACATGCAAGTGCAAGACAATCCAAGCATAATGTGCATATGGTGTAGTGAAGAAAGTGTGGCACTCAACACAAATGATATAGCAATTGTTCATCATGTGTGAGGCAATCAAATCAATAAGGTGACAAGCAATGGGACATGGCATATGTGAAGTGATGACATTGTTGCAACCAAGCATGTTATAGGACCAAGTAATCCAAGAATTGGATGCAACATGAGAAAGCATAGGAATCAAGTCGTGTGAACTAGTGGAGCGAAGATGCAACACACTATAAGAAATCATGGCAATCATGTCATTGTTGCAAGTAGTAGGCATAGGCAATGCACATGACATATCGCAAGCACGAACAGAAAGCAAGATCATAGTATCATTGTAGGCATGGGGCACATAGCAAACATGGCAATAACAAGCAATATCTCCACCAAGATTGCAAATACACATACAAGTAGTAGAATCAATCATCGTGTCTAATGCAAAGCATGGGTCACAAATGCATGGCAAAGGCATAGGAATGAGCATATCATGCAAAGTGAACATGGCAAGATGGGCATATAAGATGTAATGGACGATAACCCATAACCATGTGAGAGCCATGTAGGAGAAATGCGTGAAGTCTTTGCGCGAAGAGAGCGGTGGGAAAGGCAATCCATGTGATCCCAAGTCATCGTTGCTCTCTAGAGCTCGATTTGTCAACTCATGGGATTGTGAGGTTGACAAGTATTCATGGGTACCTTCACCTGCGTTACCTTTCTCGTTCCACTCAAGTGGTGTAGGTGAGGTGGGAAAGACCAAATGGTGGTCATCATCTTCATCTTGATGGAACCATGTGGGGGGTGCATCATATTCCATCATGGCTATCGTCATGTCCATAGGAAGGACGAAGTTGTCGCGGGTCGGCGCATCATCATATATGGGACCTAGCACCAAATGAGAAGACACAATAGAGGTAGAGGTTAAGTCGTCAGAAATCATAGTGGCCTCACATGCCCTATCAACTACCTCACTTTTGTCTATGTGGTGGTGGATCACTCACTCCCTCAAGGTAGGTGCACTCAACGTCACATATGGTGGAGTCACTCAAACCACTCAAGTTGTGGTGGTAGTGTCTCTCCTCACATGGAAATTGTGGCAACTCATCATATATGGGGCTAGTGGTGAAGTCACTCTCACTCTCAATATGGTGGCACAAGTCACTCAAGTCATCATACGTCGCCGTGGTCGAAGGGAAAATCCCATGCTCAACCATCTCGTCGCCGTTGCCGTGGATGAAGACCGAAGATGGCACATCATCACTCTCGTCGTGGATGAAGGCCGAAGATGGCACAACATCACTCTCGTCATGGATGAAGGACGAAGATGGCACAACATCACTCTCGTCATGGATGAAGGCCGATGTAGGCGTACTCGTCGGAGGTAGGCGAAGATGCCATATGTCCAAAGGCGAAGATGCCTTGATGACACTTGGCGAAGATGCCGACGTGGTCGTAGTAGTCGTAGCTCCGTCTTGGTGGTGCTTGTCTCGCGGTCTTCTCTTGTGCTCATGATGTCTCGCTGTAGCTTGATGTAGAGCTTTTTGGGACTTGTAGGTGTGCACATTGCGAGAATCTTCATCTTGATGTTGTTGTAGTTCTTGAGCTCGATGACGTTCCGAAGATTGGCCAATTGAGCATCGCCGCCTTGAAGATGACGAAGGGGAAGAAGACTTGTAGTTGACCAACATGTCGCTTACTTGATCCCTTTATTCGGCCAACTTGGTGTCGAGGTAGTCTCTTGTCCGTGCTTCAAGTTGATGAATGTCGGCGGTGAGTCGCTCAATGCCTCGCATTGCTCGTTGTAGTCCGAAGATGGACGTTTTGGTGATGTAGTTGTTCGCGTTGTCGTTGTCGTGGAAGACCGGATATGAAATGCCTTGCCTATCCATCACAAGACTCGAGTAGAGGTCAGTAGGAAATGAGATAAACAATACAAAGTTACATTTTCCCAAAGTTGAGGATGTATCCTGTTTCACTCAATGTGATATGAAAGAATAGTGGAATTGGTACTGGACTTGTTCACTCACACCTATCAAGTAAAGCTTATGGTGGAGCTCGGTGAGGATAGTGGCACAAAACTTTGATGCAAATGTTAGCAAGAGTCAATAATGTTGGAGAAGATTCACAAATTCTCAAGTGAAACAAGTAGACCAATAGCAATATGTGGCACAAGGAAACACACACATGGATAGATAAATGGGGTCGTGCAACCAAGGAATGAGCACAAAATGTGGAATCCACGGAAAACGCTCGTGTTGCACAACTCAAGAGATACGCTAGCATGATTGCTCAATAGGCGAATACGACACTTGTGCACAACCTAGAAGACACAAAATGTATGAGCTTTCTACCCCAAGTATGCTATGTGTATGATGTTCCCGATGTTTCACACACGATGATCCAAGATGATCAATATGGTAGTATGGTATGCGATGTGGCGATGCTATGGCTCTTGCTTACAAGCTCTTTGCTCTCTTTTCCTTTTGCTTAAAAGCTTATTCTTTCTTTTTTTTGTATTGCCACTTATGCGAAATGCACAAACCAAGATAGCAATTATGTATATGCGGGAACACTCTTGTGACACAAGGGATGATATGATGATACCAAGATGATACCAATATGATATGGTATGTATGCAATGGAAGGTACGGATCACTAATGTGCACAAGTAACATTGCCGGCAATACTCAAATGGCTAGTCTCGATAGGCAAGTGACGCAAAATGGGCTAAGGGGTTAACAATGTAATGGCAAGAATGTACAATGATAGGATACCACAAAACCAAGATGATATAGAGGGTACCGTTCTAACTTACGGTTAGGGTGTCAAATTGGTGAAGTGGTCGATGTCAATGACGACCTCGCGGCGATGATGAGTGGCGGTGTTCTTGATGTAGATACCAAGATGATGTAGACCCGTCCCTAAGTAGCCGAAACACCTTAGGAAATGGTAAAAAACCGCGAACTCAAAATCTCAAGGAAAATGTCAAATGGTGGTAGCGGAATGCGTTGGTGGTTCCGGAGTTAGCAATGCGGAAGTGGTGGTGGTGGTTGATGATGAAGTGACCGTCCCTAAGTAGCCGAAACACCTTAGGAGACTCAAGTCACCACTCAAGCAACCACAAATGCTATATGGATCAAAAATGGGTTAGGTTGCGGAAAGCGAAGGTGGTTTTGCGGATGATATGGTGGATGGACTATGCAAAGATGCCAAAATGCCAAAAATTTTATGGAGTCAAATGATGTTGGAACCTATCTATATGGATGGGGGAAGTCAATAGCTACTCAACGAGCTAAAGAACGTCAAAATCAGACTCCGGAAGCGAAAGTTATGGCCGAAGCGGCGAGTGGTGTTGGGCTGTTTCGGGGGGGTGCGGGCACCCGGGGGTGGGAGGTGTGGGTGCCCGTGGTGGGCAGGGGCAAACAGCCCGGGGGTGCGGGTGCCCGGGGCCCGGGGTGTGGGCACCCGGGGTGGTCAGTGGGGGATGCACGGGGGGTTCGGGTGCCCGGGGTTTGAGGTCCGGGTGCCAGGGGGTGTCGGGTTTGGGCGGAAATTCGTGAAAAAATGCACGAAATTGGTGGATTTCGTGGAGGGAAAGGTCGAGATGGATGGGGGGAAGGCTAGATCCACTTGAAACCAAGCAATCCATGGATCAAATCCAACAAAATCTCATCAAACCAACAAATCACACAAAAAATTGGGGCTATTTTTGGTGGGGAATTTTCGAAATTGGGGAAGAACACAGAAAATTAGGCTAGAAAACAAAGAGGGGGGCTCCAATTTGATGAGAAACCATAGCTCATGATACCAAGATGTTGTAAGGTCGAACCCTAGGTGAAGATCTTTCACGAATTGGAGGGGGAATTCCCAAGAGCAAGATGAACACAAGAGGGAAAACAAGAGGGACACTCAAGAACAAGTCCAAATCACACATCCACTAGACTAGAAATCACACAAGATCCACAAGGTACATGAACAATCAAAGGGAAATAAGATACATGGTAGAGTTAATCCCAAATCCTATGAAGGAGATGAGGGCTTGATGATCCTATGATGGGGATCCTTCCCCAAGAAGGAGGTCTTGATGTTTGGTTACTCCAAGAGGAGGTCTTGATCTCCTAGTGCAGTGGATCCATGGAGCAAAGCTCACAAATGTCTATCAAATACTTTGCTATCCTCTCAATGAGCTAGGGAAGGGATATATATAGTCTATGTACCAAATAAGAGGAGAAGGGGGGATACAAGGGTAAAAACCCAAAGAGGCACGCAGTCCCTCGGAGTGGTGCGGGCACCCGGGGTCAAACCGGCCGGGCACCCGGGGTAGGGGTGGTGGCTAGCGCGGTGTAGGCCGGGCACCCGGGGCCGAAGGGACGGGCACCCGGGCCGGTCAGGGAGCCTTGGCCGGGGCGCTGTAGAGGGTCGGGCACCCAGGGGTTGAGAGCCCGGGCACCTGGAGGGGGGGCTGGGCCGCGCCCCAGAGGAGGCCGGGCACCTGAGGGTGATGGCCCGGGCACCCGGAGTGGTGCTGGCAGGGGCCAGGCACCCGGGGTGGGCCGCTCCAGCGCCCAGGCGGGCAGGGCCGGGCACTGATATGTCTCCAACGTATCTATAATTTTTGATTGTTCCATGCTATTATATTACCCCTTTTAGATGTTTATGGGCTTTATTTTACACATTTATATCATTTTTGGGACTAAGCTACTAACCGGAGGCCCAGCCCATATTGCTGTTTTTTTGCCTATTTCAGTATTTCAAAGAAAAGGAATATCAAACGGAGTCCAAACGGAATGAAACCTTTGGGAGCATAATTTTTGGAACAAATCTGATCCGGGGAGCTTGGAGTGCAAGTCAAGAAGCTCCCGAGGGCCCCACGAGATAGGGGGCCGCGCCCCCCAGTAGGGCACGCCCCCTGTCTCGTTGGCCCCTCGGGCGGCCACCGACGTACTTCTTCTTCCTGTATATACCTACGTACCCCGAAAACATCCAGGGGCACCACAAAACACAATTTCCACCGCCATAACCTTCTGTATCCATGAGATCTCACCTTGGAGCCTTCGTCAGCACTCTGCCGGAGGGGGAATCAACAACGGAGGGCCTCTACATCAACATCCTTGCCCCTCCGATGAGTTGTGAGTAGTTTACCACAGACCTGCGGGTCCATAGTTATTAGCTAGATGGCTTCTTCTCTCTTTTTGGATCTCAATACAATGTTCTCCCCCTCTCTTGTGGAGATCTATTCGATGTAAACTCTTTTTGTGGTGTGTTTGTTGAGATCCGATGAATTGTGGGTTTATGATCAAGTTTATCTATGAATAATATTTGAATCTTCTCTGAATTCTTTTATGTATGATTGAGTTATCTTTGCAAGTCTCTTCGAATTATCAGTTTGGTTTGGCCTACTAGATTGGTCTTTCTTGCCATGGGAGAAGTGCTTAGCTTTGGGTTCAATCTTGCGGTGTTCTTACCCAGTGACAGAAAGGGTTGCAAGACACGTATTGTATTGTTGCCATCGAGGATAACAAGATGGGGTTTCTATCATATTGCATGTGTTTATCCCTCTACATCATGTCATCTTGCTTAATGCGTTACTCTGTTCTTATGAACTTAATACTCTAGATGCAGGCAGGAGTTGGTCGATGTGTGGAGTAATAGTAGTAGATGTAGGCAGGAGTCGGTCTACTTGTTATGGACGTGATGCCTATATACATGATCATGCCAAGATAATCTCATAACTATGCGCTTTTCTATCAATTGCTCGACAGTAATTTGTTCACCCACCGTAATACTTATGCTATCTTGAGAGAAGCCTCTAGTGAAACCTATGGCCCCCGGGTCTATCTCTTATCATATTTGCTTTCAATATACTTTTATTTGCATCTTTACTTTTTGCATCTATCTTATAAAATACCAAAAATATATTTATCTTTTCATACTATCTTTATTAGATCTCACTTTCGCAAGTGGCCGTGAAGGGATTGATAACCCCTTTATTGCGTTGGTTGCGAGTTCTCAATTTGCTTGTGTAGGTGCGTGGGACTTTTGAGGAGCCTCCTACTGGATTGATACCTTGGTTCTCAAAACTGAGGGAAATACTTACGCTACACTTTGCCGCATCACCCTCTCCTCTTCGAGGAAAACCAACGCAAGCTCAAGACGTAGCAAGAAGGAATTCTGGTGCCATTGCCGGGGAGGTCTTCGCTCAAGTCAAGACATACCAAGTACCTATCACAAACCCATCTCCCTCGCATTTACATTATTTTCCATTTGCCTCTCGTTTTCCTCTCCCCCACTTCACCCTTGCCGTTTTTTTTCGCCCTCTCTTTCCCAATCTCCTCCTCTCTTTTGCTTGCCCTTTTGTTTGCTCGTTTGGTTGGATTAGATGCTTATTTATTGCTAAACAGAGAACCTAAGATCTATGGATCCTCATCCACTTGCTAATCTTTTTAAGAGATCCAATTATGATGAACCAATTGCTAGTGAGTTTTGTGCACTTGATTATCTTTATGAAGTTTTGCTTGAAATTCGTGAATCTGAAAATTGTGATGAAGAACTTTATGAAGTGATTCACGATATATATTTGAATAAAAAGCATGATTGCAATGATTTTCCAATAAATTCTCTTGATGTCAATTGTGCTAATAATTTGCAAAACCCTAAGCTTGGGGATGCTAGTTTTGCTATGTCTACTACTTGTTTCAATGATCATGATTGGGGTGATTCTTCTTATAACCTTGAAAATTTATTTAAGCCCCATGATGAATATGAGATTGATAATAATGTTTGCAATAATATTGAAAGTGGGTTTGGAAGAGTGTCAACTTTAGATCCCACATATTTGGAGTATGTTCAATCTTATGATATTTTTGATAAAAGTGGGTTCGGAAAGGTCATGACTTTAGCTAATGTTAATCCCACTATCTTGGAAGAGTGTCAACTTTTCATGCATGTGGATCATGTTGAGAATATGTTTGGTGATAGATATTTTGTTGAATTTGCCTATGATACTACATGTAATTATTATAAGAGAGGAAAATATGGTTGTAGAAATTTTTATCTTATTAAATTACCTCTCGTCATGTTGAGATTGCTATCGTCTCTTTCTTCTTCCTTGCATATGCTAGTTTTTGCTTGCCTTGCAAATTTGTTTGATTACAATATGCCTATGCATAGGAATTATGTTAGACTTAGATGTGTTTGTCACGTGTTTCATGATGCTCTCTTTGTGCTTCAATTCTTGTCTTTCATGTGAGCATCATTAAAATTATCAATGCCTAGCTAGGGGCGTTAAACGATAGCGCTTGTTGGGACGCAACCCAATATTTTTCCTTGCTGTTGTTTAATAAATCTTGCTTCTACCTTCTGTTTAGATGCGTTTTTATCTTTTAATTAGTGTTTGTGCCAAGTAGAACCTATAGGATAACCTACGATGATAGTTGATTTGATTCTGCTGAAAAACAGAAACTTTGCACGCACGAATATAATTTTTTTAAATAACAGGAACGTGCTTTTGCATTTATTATTTTTGCTTCTGTTCAATAGACAAATTTTCCAGGACTTCCTATTTTTGTAGGATTTTTAGAGGTCCAGAAGTTTGCGTTAGTTACAGATTTCTACAGACTGTTCTGTTTTTGACAGATTCTGTTTTTCGTGTGTTGTTTGCTTATTTCAATGCATCTATGGCTAGTAATTCAGTCTATGAACCATATATAAGTTGGAATACAGTAGGTTTAACACCAAATTAAATAAAGAATGAGTTCATTGCAGTACCTTATGTGGTGGTTTTGTTTTCTTTCACTAACGGAGCTTATAAGATTTCCTGTTGAGTTTTGTGTAAAGTTGTGAAGTTTTCAAGTTTTGGGTAAAGCTTTTATGGACTATGGAATAAAGGGTGGCAAGAGCCTAAGCTTGGGGATGCCCATGGCACCCCAAGATATTCAAGAATAGCCAAAATCCTAAGCTTGGGGATGCCCCGGGAAGGCATCCCCTCTTTCGTCTTCGTTCATTGGTAACTTTACTTGGAGCTATATTTTTATTCGCCACTTGATATGTATTTTGCTTGGAGCGTCGTGTATTATCTTAGTCTTTGCTTTTTAGTTTACCACAATCATCCATGCTGTACACACCTTTTGGGAGAAGCCTATTTGATTAGAATTTGCTAGAATACTCTATGTGCTTCACTTATATCTTTTGAGCTTGATAGTTTTTGCTCTAGTGCTTCACTTATATCTTTTAGAGCACGGTGGTGTCTTAATTTTGAAGAAATTGCTAGTCTCTCATGCTTCACTTATATCTTTTTGAGAGTCTTTTAGAACAGCATGGTATTTGCTATGGTCATAAAGTTGGTCCTAGAATGATGAGCATCCAAGTTGGGTATAATAAAAACTATCATAGAAAAGTGAATTGGATGCCATGGTCAATTTGATACTTGATAATTGTTTTGAGATATGGTGGTAGTGATATTAAAGTCATGCTAGTTGGGTGATTATGAATTCAAAGGATGCTTGTGTTGAAGTTAGCAAATCACGTAGCATGCACGTATGGTTAAAGTTGTGTAACAAATTTGAAACATGAAGTGTAATTGGCTTGTGTATCCTTATGAGTGGCGGTCGGGGACGAGCGATGGTCTTTTCCTACCAATCTATCCCCCTAGGAGCATGCGCGTAGTACTTGATTTTTCATGAGTTCTAAATTTTTGCAATAAGTATATGAGTTCTTTTGACTAATGTTGAGTCCATGGATTATACGCACTTTTACCTTTCCACCTTTGCTAGCCTCTTCGGTACCGTGCATTGCCCTTTCTCACCTTGAGAGTTGGTGCAAACTTTGCCGGTGCATCCAAACCCCGTGATACGGTATGCTCTATCACACAAAAACCTCCTTATATCTTCCTGAAAACAGCCACCATACCTACCTATTATGGCATTTCCATAGCCAGTCCAAGATATATTGCCATGCAACTTTCCACCGTTCCGTTCATCATTTTCATGACATAATTTACTTTTGTCATATTGCCATTGCATGATCATGTAGTTGACATCGTATTTGTGGCAAAGCCACCAAGCATTATTTTTCATACATGTCACTCTTGATTCATTGCACCATCCCGGTACACTGCCGGAGGCATTCATATAGAGTCATATCTTGTTCTAGTTTCGAGTTGTAATCCTTATGTTGTAATCAATAGAAGTGTGATGATCATCATTATTAGAACATTGCCCAAAGAAAGAAAGAAAAGGAAAAAAAAGGGAGAAAGGCCAAAAATGCCCAAAAAAAAGAAAAAGAAAAAAAGAAAAAGAAAAAAGAAAAAAAGAAAATAAATAAAAAGGGCAATGTTACTATCTCTTTTTCCACACTTGTGCTTCAAAGTAGCACCTTGTTCTTCATGTAATGAGTCTCATATATTGTGCTTCAAAGTAGGACCATGTTTTTCATATAGTGAGTCTCATAAGTTGTCTTTTTCATACTAGTGGGAATTTTTCATTTTAGAACTTGGCTTGTATATTCCTACGATGGGCTTCCTCAAATGGCCTAGGTCTTCGTGAGCAAGCAAGTTGGATGCACACCCACTAGTTTTCTTTTGTTGAGCATTCATATAGCTCTAGTGCATCCGTTGCATGGCAATCCCTACTCCTCATGTTGACATCAATTGATGGGCATCTCCATAGCCCGTTGATTATCCTCGTCAATGTGAGACTTTCTCCTTTTTTGTCTTCTCCACACAATCCCCAGCATCATATTCTATTCCACCCATACTGCTATATCCATGGCTCACGCTCATGTATTGCGTGAAGGTTGAAAAAGTTTGAGATTATTTAAGTATGAAACAATTGCTTGGCTTGTCATCGGGGGTATAGAAGTTGGGAACATCTTTGTGTGACGAAAATGAAGCATAGCCTAACTATATGATTTTGTAGGGATGAACTTTCTTTTGGCATGTTATTTTGAGAAGACATGATTACTTTGATTAGTATGCTTCAAGTGTTACTATTTCTTATGTCAATATGAACTTTTATTTTGTATTCATTTTTTCACGCCCAATATGCGATACTATCCAAAAGAGACTCGAAGGTCCCACCAAGGATAGAACCGCATATTGAAACGCTTTTGTAAGGTGGATATCATTACATCAACATTACATAATAGATGGGGATACATACAAGAGGCATACAATGCCACATGAATACATCAATACATCATACATAAGATCAACATCCGACTACGGATGAAACACAAACAGAAGCTCAAACGACATCCACCCTGCTAGCCCAGGCTGCCGACCTGGAACCTATCCCCTGATCGAAGAAGAAGCGGAAGAAGAACTCCAAAACAAGAAAACATCGCTCTCGCATCATGATCATCGCATAACCTGTACCTGCAACTGTTGTTGTAGTAAACTGTGAGCCACGAGGACTCAGCAATCCCATTACCATGGGTATCAAGACTAGCAAAGCTTAAAGGGAAAGGAAGGGGTAAAGTGGTGAGGTTGCAGCAGCGACTAAGCATATATGGTGGCTAACATACGCAAATAAGAGTGAGAAGAGAGGCAAAGGAATGGTCGTGAAGCTAGCAATGATCAAGAAGTGATCCTGAACTCCTACTTACGTCAAACATAACCCAAAACCATGTTCACTTCCCGGACTCCGCTGAAAAGAGACCATCACGGCTACACACGCGGTTGATGCGTTTTAATTCGTATCTGGTGTCAAGTTATCTACAACCGGACATTAACAAATTCCCATCTGCCCATAACCGCGGGCACGGCTTTGGAAAGTTTATACCCTGCAGGGGTGTCCCAAGTTAGCCCATGATAAGCTCTCGCGATCAACGAAGGATATACCTTCTCCCAGGAAAACGCGATCAGACTCGGAATCCCGGTTTACAAGACATTTCGACAATGGTAAAACAAGACCAGCAAAGCCGCCCGATGTGCCGACAAATCCCGATAGGAGCTGCACATATCTCGTTCTCAGGGCACACCGGATAGGTCAGCCTACGAGTAAAACCAGCCCTCGAGTTGCCCCGAGGTGGCCCCGCAGTCTGCCTGTTTTGGACCAACACTCGAAGGAGCACTGGCCCGGGGGGGTTAAAATAAAGATGACCCTCAGGCTCCGAAAACACAAGGGAAAAAGGGCTAGGTGAGGCAAATGGTAAAACCAAGGTTGGGCCTTGCTGGAGGAGTTTTATTCAAAGTGAACTATCAAGGGGGTCCCATAAATCACCCAACCGCGTAAGGAACACAAAATCTGGGAACATAACACCGGT
The DNA here is from genome assembly GCF_002162155.2 of Triticum dicoccoides. Classification (NCBI taxonomy): domain Eukaryota; kingdom Viridiplantae; phylum Streptophyta; class Magnoliopsida; order Poales; family Poaceae; genus Triticum; species Triticum dicoccoides. Next base: position 340,191,326 of record NC_041387.1, on the reverse strand, counting down.
ATGACAGAAACTAGGGTGGCAAGAGTGGAACAAAACACCAGGCATAAGGTCGAGTCTTCCACCCTTTACCAAGTATATAGATGCATTAATTAAATAAGAGATATTGTGATATCCCAACATAATCATGTCCATCATGGGGCAATCTTCAACTTCACCTGCAACTAACAACGCTATAAGAGGGGCTGAGCAAAGCGGTAACATAGCCAAGAAATGGTTTGCTAGGAAGGTTGAAAAGGTTAGAAGCTGACATGGCAATTTGGGGGGGGGGGCTTGACGAGCAAATGATAGGTAGAACAACAAAGCGATAGAACAAAGCAAACTAGCATAGCAATGATAGTAGTGAGATCCAGGGTAGCGGTTATCTTGCCTGAAATCCCGCTAGGAAGAAGAACGAGTCCATGACGAAGACGAACGGGAGTAGTCGAACGAATCCTCACAATCGCAACATTACCGGAAAGAAACAAACAACATGGTAAACGCACAATCATAAACATGGCATGATGCTCAACCAAGTATGATGCATGTCCGGTTTAATGAGGCATGGCATGGCAATTTGCAACAAACAATCCTACAAATTAAGTGGAGCTCAAAATGCAAAACACCACATCAATTATTTAGTTCACTCCCGGTTAGGTACTCAACAATATTAAATGTTGCTTAACATGGCAAGAGGTGAAGCATAACAAAACTAACTATTTAGGCAAGTTTAAATGAGGCCGGAAACAACAAACAACAATTCTGGAAAACCCTCACATGCATATTTTGAGTTTGGTACTGTTCTGCCCTAAACACAATTTTAATGATGTCAAACATCAAAATGAAGTGCACCATGTTAAACTAGGCATTTTTTCACCCCATTTACATATAAAGAACATTTAATTCCGAGCTACGGTTATTTAGTTATGAAATAAAGCATTTTAACATGGCATTTGAGCAAATTTAAACAAATATCATTTTAAACATTTTAAACATGGATGAGAGTGGAAAAATATTAAACTAGATGAAATTCTAAGCATTTTACATGTTGAAAACATTTTAATATGATGCATGGTTATGAAGTTATTAATGCATGAACTTCAGGGGTTTTTCCGTAAATCTGTAAACTCCTGTATAATAGCTAAATTCGCGGATCTGAAAAAAAAAACATGTCGGGCCGAATCTGGTGGGCGCAAGCTAACATGTGGTGCGCTGGGGCGAGGGATAGGCTGGAGGCTCACCATGGGCCAAGCCCAGTTTGCAGAGGAGACCAGATTGGCTGGGCCTTGCGCAGCGTAGGGGAGCGGCTGGGCCGAAGCAGAGGAGGCCCAGGCACGTGGACAAAGCAGGGGCGCGGTCAACGGGATCGAGCGGGGTGCAGGCGCGGGGAAACTTGGCGTCAGTCGTCGTTGTAGAGGAAGCAGCGGCCGCGGCAGGGAATGGCGAGGCAGGGGGCGTCGGCTGGCGATGCACTGGTGGCGCTGGAGGCGGCCGGAGGAAGCGGATCTAGGCGGGGAGGTAGCAGGTCGGCCGCAACGGCTACTGCCGAAGGGGATCGAGGCGGCGTGGTGCGGATCCGGGCGGCGAAGTGGCGAAGGCGGCTGACGAACTCCATGGCAGGCCGGTTCCTACAGGCGAAAACGGTGCGGGGATTAGAGGGAGAGAACCAGGGGAAACGGGGTGAGGAGGAGGAGAGGCACGGCCCTGGGACCTGGCATCCATGGCGGAGGAGCTCGGATGGTGGCATCCATATTGGCGACCAGAGGAGACTTGGACGAGCGAGACGGTAATGGACCGCAAGGAAGCAGGGGCTCGCGAGGGAGATGGCTGCTGCTGGCACTGGGGCGACGAGGAGGAGGCCGCAGGAGACGGCAAGGAGGCGCACGGTCGCGGGGATGGATCGAGGAGCTCGGCTCTTGGACGAAGGGAGGTTGGAGAGGAAGGGCACGAGGGACCCTGGTGCTCCGATGGCTTGTGGTCGAGACGAAGCGGAGGCAGGTGAGGAAGGTTGCCTCGATCCAGATCGGATCGAGCGCTTTGAAAGGTTACAGGTGGCTCGGCGCTGGATGGTTGTGTGGTGGAGGCAGAGAGTGGAGGCGCTGGGTTGGGGCGTTGGGGATCCCGAGGAAGATGCGGCGGCGGCGGCGCGAGGGACAAATGTCCTAGATTTTAGGGTTAGTTTAGATCAGGTATGAAGTTGGTCTATATATAGGGAAAGGGGGGGTTTAGGATAGATTTGGACCCTCCGATTAAATTGGACGGTCAAGAATAAATAGGTAGGGAGTCCAAATAAGAAAACGAAGATATTTTATAGATGTTTGGAGATGATCTGAATGCAACAGTGATGACTGAGCGGTTCGGGTTCGGGGAAGTTTTCGGACGCACGCAAGAGGGGGTCGGTGGTTTGACAAGAGTGAATCGAAAACCCAGTTGGTCTGGAACGGTCAACGAAGGCAAAGCGGTCTGAGGGACGGTGATGAAGGCAAAGGGAGAAACAGCAACGATGAGCGAATGCAAGTTTTTAAAAAAAGACGGCAACGAAGTGCCGATGCAATGCGGATGATGCTATGAGATGAAATGCATAACAAGAACGAAATGCAAAACAACAGACAAAAATCCAACCACGGAGGAAAAATAAATCACATAGCCAGAAATGGCAAGAGTTGGAGTTACGAATATGGAATGTTGTATCCGGGGCGTTACAACACTCCACCACTACGAGAGGATCTCGTCCCGAGATCTAGGATGGCACCGGAGGGAAAAGGAAGAGGAAGATAAGAGGTAAACTAAGTTGCTTCTTCGACAAAAGAGTGAAACCAAAGAACCTTGAGAGGTTGAAAAGTTGAAAGAAAGAACACAACGGAGTTGAACACAATTGAGAGCACTGCGGTAGAAAATAGAAACAAGGGACACCATGTGAACCTTGGAGGTTGCAAAGCTATGAATGACGAGTACAATGGACAAGAAGGAATTGGAACCACTCTGGTTGAAACAAGATAAACAAGGAACAAGAACGAAAGAATGCAGGCAGCACTCCGGTAGAAAAGAGAAGCATAACTTGATAAGATGAAAAGAACTTGAAGAGATGACACAACACTCCGGTTAAATGGATAAGCACGAAAATAACATGATCCTCACAATTAGAGATGAAGAGTGAAAATCGCAACATCACAATGTCTCCGGAAGAAAGAATAGAAGATAGATCATTGGAATAAAAGAATGGAGAAGAAAATGCTAACTTCTACCACAAAAGAACTTGGAAAGCACCCTTCCAAGAAGGTTAGAACGGAGTTGTTGGAAAACCAACAACGACACGGATAAGCTTGTAGTGGGCTTATGGAAAACATCTCAAGACTGTGAGGTGACATTCTGCCACTAACGAAAACAATTGCTGCTTTGAGATCAACGAAGAGATGAAAACTTCTTCCACCAAGAGGATAAAGAGCAAGCTTGGGTCATGCATAATCACCACAAATAGCAACAACCCTTAAGGAAAGGCTTTAGGTGAAGTCTGACACAAGATAACTCCAACGAAGAAGTTGATTGGTCGAAAAGATCTCTTGAACAAAGAGAAGATGATGGATTTAAATATCTCATTCCTGACAACCTGTGAATCATGAAACACGAGGAGAAATTGCCAAGAGTGACATAACACCATCTCAAGAGATAAGGTAGAAAGAATTGCACTTGGGAATGCAAGAAGAAGAAATACTTGAGCTCCTCAAAACAAAACGTGTGTTGAACACCATGTTTATTTTAGAGTATAGCTTGGCGGGTCATAACTTCAAGAGAAATCTTGAAGAACAATTGAAGAATGAAAAGAATCCTTGATGAACCACCATGTAGAGCCTCCATGAAGAACTCTGATAATGAAAGGATGATAGAAAGAAAGAGAAGTTGAAAACACAAGGTGAAACCTTGCGATGATTTAGATGGAGCTTCGCGATGAGATAATGCAGAAAACTTGCAACTCCGGAAAAGAAAAGATGAAACATCTCGAACCGGGAAATGTGACATGATGAACAACTCTGGAAATAAGAAACTAGATTACTTGGATGAAACAATAATAAGAATTACGTTATGCCTATCCTTCACCAATTTAAATTGATGACAAGCAATGGATTTGGCATACTACTTATTCTCGTAGAAAGGATTAAGAGGGATATAGTGTAAACTTGAGAAGGTACTGATGGAACCACCGATGGGATTGAAACAACGAATAAATTGATATGATAACAAAGGAAGTGAAAATCTTGAATGAACCACCGTAAAAATTAGAAAAGAGAGTAGCAAGGGCACAATTCACCGGAAAGAATTGGAAAACGAATGAAGATACTTGAGGGGATTTAGCTACCGGAGAACGAAGAGATCAGGAACTGATTAGAGGATATTAGAACGATTCATCGGGAAGAATTGGAGAATGATAGCTACACGTTGAGAATGAAAAATTATGACATGATGGCCTTCAGAGGAAAGAAATGGAAACAACTCATGAAATGCTCCGGATGGTTGAAAAGAATATCCACAATCAAAAACAATTATGAGGATGGCATGAAGCTAGAACCATGAATCTTCAAGAGAATGGACCAAGATTTAAGAGAAACTCTTCTTCGGTCTTCAAATGTTGAGAATGATGATGAGAACCACCATGAATTGTTGAGATACTCCGGGAGAATGAAAAACAAAGAGGAAAGATTGAGCGAAAGATGAAAATGATTTGAAAGTGATCTTGGAGAAGGAATATGACTGATGAAAATTCATTCTTACCTCAAAACTTCGAAAGACTTTGGAAATCGCTCCGATAAATTAGAAGAGTCAGGTAAGATCCTGGGAAGCGACCTGTGGGTTAGGGCCCACTAAAAGAAAACACCGTTGAACGAGATTGAAAGGGGGGATTGCACCGGTTGAATTAAATGGCCTTAATGGAAACACGAATCTTCCGAGATATCTTCAACACTCTGGATATGAACTAGGAGAGGCGAATAAATAAGAGAGCCTTGGATAAGAAATTCACATGGGAAGATATGTGAAACGAAAGGAAGAGATATGATCAACACCGAAACTTGAAATTAATCCACCGGAGAAGAAAAGAGACGAAGAATAATGAACTTGAAGCTCCGTTAGTATCTTCGTGAGAAATCACCGGATAAGAACATTGACGGAAAAGAATGGAGAGTCTTCCCATCAATAAAATGGATACCCGATTAAGAAATCTGAGTCCTTGAAGAAAAAGGGTGGGAGGGCGGGGAAAACAAAGACAACTTGGAATGGATGAAACAAACACCGGTGAGAAAACTTAGAGTTGATCTTGCAGATGTTGAAAATGATCGGATCCACTTGAAGAGAAGCACACCGGTTGAAAAGAATTGACATGACAACCTCAATGATCAAAAGGATTAGTACTCCCATAGAAATATGAGAACACCGCTTGAAAGATATGGAATCAACACTTGACATTGAAGCAACTCGAATACCACAACTCCAAAACAAAACAAAGGATTGGCTTGCAAAATAAGCCGGAACAAATACCTATGATAGAGATTGACCCAATCCCATATCATGCTTCTGTCGGAAAGATATTCTAGGAGCTACTTGAATTCCCACCTATAAACTCCCGAAACTTTCTGGTTATGCAATCTGGTGTTGGGGATACACGGGAAGCAATATATCTCACCCAAACTAACAATCCCTACATCCAAGCTGTATCCATCCGTCAACACATAACCAAGAAACCTTCGGAAATCGTGTACCTCAACCTTTGAAAAGCATCCATTATACGAGCTATGGCAATACTCCCGAACTCCCGCCCCAGTACTGGGTGGCGTCGAGGTTATCTCACCAACAACTGCATAAAAGAGATTTTCGATGTCCGCAAAACTCAGGTATTCTAGAACTGCAACGATAAAATTGTGACGACAACACCTCGGAGCTCAACTCTCGGGGTCACCGCCACATAAAAGACAGGAGGCACCAAGAACAATGTTCTCGTCACAAAACCATCGGAACGATTCCAAGATACCCGCGTGATCCTAAAAAAATAGTGAAATTTGAGGAGAGGAAAGTCAAAACATCTACGTCAAGAGACCTCACCAGAGCGACGAAGGGGCTGGGGAGTAAAAAGAATCCTACTCTCCGATATATATAATCCTAAGACTCAAAATAGTTTTTTTCTAGACTCAACAACGACCAACAATCAAGGGGGCTCCTATGGTCGGTCGAGGCTCTGATTACCAACTTGTCATGCCCAATATGCGATACTATCCTAAAGAGACTCGAAGGTCCCACCAAGGATAGAACCGCATATTGAAACGCTTTTGCAAGGTGGATATCATTACATCAACATTACATAATAGATGGGGATACATACAAGAGGCGTACAATGCCACAAGAATACATCAATACATCATACATAAGATCAACATCCAACTACGGATGAAACACAAACAGAAGCTCAAACGACATCCACCCTGCTAGCCCAGGCTGCCGACCTGGAACCTATCCCCTGATCGAAGAAGAAACAGAAGAAGAACTCCAAAACAAGCAAACATCGCTCTCGCATCATGATCATCGCATAACTTGTACCTGCAACTATTGTTGTACTAAACTGTGAGCCACGAGGACTCAGTAATCCCATTACCATGGGTATCAAGACTAGCAAATCTTAAAGGGAAAGGAAGGGGTAAAGTGGTGAGGTTGCAGCAGCGACTAAGCATATATGGTGGCTAACATACGTAAATAAGAGCGAGAAGAGAGGCAAAGGAACGGTCGTGAAGCTAGCAATGATCAAGAAGTTATCCTGAACTCCTACTTACGTCAAACATAACCCAAAAACCGTGTTCACTTCCCGGACTCCGCCGAAAAGAGACCATCACGGCTACACACGTGGTTGATGCGTTTTAATTCGTATCTGGTGTCAAGTTATCTACAACCGGACATTAACAAATTCCCATCTGCCCATAACTGCGGGCACGGCTTTCGAAAGTTTATACCCTGCAGGGGTGTCCCAACTTAGCCCATGATAAGCTCTCGTGATCAACGAAGGATATACCTTCTCCCAGGAAGACCCGATCAGACTCGGAATCCCGGTTTACAAGACATTTCGACAATGGTACAACAAGACCAGCAAAGCCGCCTGATGTGCCGACAAATCCAGATAGGAGCTGCACATATCTCGTTCTCAGGGCACACCGGATAGGTCAGCCTACGAGAAAACCAGCCCTCGAGTTGCCCCGAGGTGGCCCCGCAGTCTGCCCATTTCAGACCAACACTCGAAGGAGCACTGGCCAGGGGGGGTTAAAATAAAGATGACCCTCGGGCTCCAGAAACCCAAGGGAAAAAGGGCTAGGTGAGGCAAATGGTAAAACCAAGGTTGGGCCTTGCTGGAGGAGTTTTATTCAAAGCAAACTGTCAAGGGGGTCCCATAAATCACCCAACCGCGTAAGGAACGCAAAATCCAGGAACATAACACCGGTATGACGGAAACTAGGGCGGCAAGAGTGGAACAAAACACCAGGCATAAGACCGAGTCTTCCAGCCTTTACCAAGTATATAGATGCATTAATTAAATAAGAGATATTGTGATATCCCAACATAATCCTGTCCATCATGGGGCAATCTTCAACTTCACCTGCAACTAACAACGCTATAAGAGGGGCTGAGCAAAGCGGTAACATAGCCAAGCAACGGTTTGCTAGGAAGGTTGAAAAAGGTTAGAGGCTGACATGGCAATTTGGGGGGGGGGGCTTGACGAGCAAATGATAGGTAGCGCAGCAAAGCGATAGAACGAAGCAAACTAGCATAGCAATGATAGTAGTGAGATCCAGGGTAGCGGTCATCTTGCCTGAAATCCCGCTGGGAAGAAGAACGAGTCCATGACGAAGACGAACGGGAGTAGTCGAACGAATCCTCACAATCGCAACATTACCGGAAAGAAACAAACAACATGGTAAACACACAATCATAAACATGGCATGATGCTCAACCAAGTATGATGCATGTCCGGTTTAATGAGGCATGGCATGGAAATTTGCAACAAACAATCCTACAAATTAAGTGGAGCTCAAAATGCAAAACACCACATCAATTATTTAGTTCATTCCCGGTTAGGTACTCAACAATATTGAATGTTGGTTAACATGGCAAGAGGTGAAGCATAACAAAACTAACTATTTAGGCAAGTTTAAATGAGGCCGGAAACAACAAACAACAATTCCGGAAAATCCTCATATGCATATTTTGAGTTTGGTACTGTTCTGCCCTAAACACAATTTTAATGATGTCAAACAGCAAAATGAAGTGCACCATGTTAAACTAGGCATTTTTTCACCCCATTTACATATAAAGAACATTTAATTCCGAGCTACAGTTATTTAGTTATGAAATAAAGTATTTTAACATGGCATTTGAGCAAATTTAAACAAACATCATTTTAAACATTTTAAACATGGATGAGAGTGGCAAAATATTAAACTAGATGAAATTCTAAGCATTTTACATGTTGAAAACATTTTAATATGATGCATGGTTATGAAGTTATTAATGCATGAACTTCAGGGGTTTTTCTGTAAATCTGTAAACTCGTGTATAATAGCTAAATTCGCGGATCTGAAAAAAAACACATGTCGGGCCGAATCTTGTGGGCGCAAGCTAACATGTGGTGCGCTGGGGCGAGGGATAGGCTAGAGGCTCACCATGGGCCAAGCCCAGTTTGCAGAGGAGACCAGATTGGCTGGGCCTTGCGCGGCGTAGGGCAGCGGCTGGGCCGAAGCAGAGGAGGCCCAGGCATGTGGACAAAGCAGGGGCGCGGTCAACGGGATAGAGCGGGGTGCAGGCGCGGGGAAACTTGGCATCAGTCATCATTGTAGAGGAAGCAGCGGCCGCGGCAGGCAATGGCGAGGCAGGGGCGTCGGCTGGCGATGCACTAGTGGCGCTGGAGGCGGCCGGAGGAAGCGGATCCGGGCGGCGAGGTAGCAGGCCGGCCGCGACGGCTGCTGCCGAAGGGGATCGAGGCGGCGTGGTGCAGATCCGAACGGCGAAGTGGCGGATGCGGCTGACGAACTCCATGGCGGGCCGGTTCCTACAGGCGAAAACGGTGCAGGGATTAGAGGGAGAGAACCAGGGGAAACGGGGTGAGGAGGAGGAAAGGCACGGCCATGGGACCTGGCATCCATGGCGGAGGAGCTCGGATGGCGGCATCCATAGTGGCGACCAGAGGAGACTTGGACGAGCGGGATGGCAATGGAGTGCGAGGAAGCAGGGGCTCGCGAGGGAGATGGCTGTTGCTGGTACTAGGGTGACGAGGAGGAGGCCGCAGGCGACGGCGAGGAGGCGCACGGTCGCGGGGATGGATCGAGGAGCTCGGCTCTTGGACGAAGGGAGGTTGGAGAGGAAGGGCATGAGGGACCTTGGTGCTCCGGTGGTTTGTGGTCGAGACGAAGCGGAGGCAGGTGAGGAAGGTTGCCTCGATCCAGATCGGATCGAGCGCTTCGAAAGGTTACGAGTGGCTCGGTGCCGGATGGTTGTGCGGTGGAGGCAGAGAGTGGAGGCACTGGGTTGGGGCGTTGGGGATCCCGAGGAAGATGCGGCAGCGGCGGCGCGAGGGACAAATGTCCTAGACTTTAGGGTTAGTTTAGATCAAGTATGAAGTTGGTCTATATATAGGGAAAGGGGGGGTTTAGGATAGATTTGGACCCTCCGATTAAATTGGACGGTCAAGAATAAATAGGTAGGGAGTCCAAATAAGAAAACGAAGATATTTTATAGATGTTCGGAGATGATCTGAATGCAACGATGATGACTGAGCGGTTCGGGTTCGGGGAAGTTTTCGGACGCGCGCAAGAGGGTTCGGTGGTTTGACAAGAGTGAATCGAAAACCCAGTTGGACTGGAACGGTCAACGAAGGCAAAGCTGTCCGAGGGACGGTGATGAAGGCAAAGGGAGAAACGGCAACGACGAGCGAATGCAAGTTTTGAAAAAATGACGGCAACGAAGTGCCGATGCAATGCGGATGATGCTATGAGATGAAATGCATAACAAGAACAAAATGCAAAACAATAGACAAAAACCCAACCACGGAGGAAAAATAAATCACATAGCCAGAAATGGCAAGAGTTGGAGTTACGAATATGGAAAGTTGTATCCGGGGCGTTACACATTTGGATCTGAACATTCATGCCACAATCAAGAAAATTACATTATGCTAGGTAGCATTCCACATCAAAAATTCTCTTTTTATCATTTACCTACTCGAGGACGAGCAGGAATTAAGCTTGGGGATGCTTGATACGTCTCCAACGTATCTATAATTTTTGATTGTTCCATGCTATTATATTACCCCTTTTAGATGTTTATGGGCTTTATTTTACACATTTATATCATTTTTGGGACTAACCTACTAACCCGAGGCCCAGCCCATATTGCTGTTTTTTTGCCTATTTCAGTATTTCGAAGAAAAGGAATATCAAACGGAGTCCAAACGGAATGAAACCTTTGGGAGCGTAATTTTTGGAACAAATCTGATCCGAAGAGCTTGGAGTGCAAGTCAGGAATCTCCCGAGGGCCCCACGAGATAGGGGGCCGCGCCCCCCTGTAGGGCGCGCCCCCCTGTCTCGTGGGCCCCTCGGGCGGCCACCGACGTACTTCTTCTTCCTATATATACCTACATACCCCAAAAACATCCAGGGGCACCATGAAACACAATTTCCACCGCCGCAACCTTCTGTATCCGCGAGATCTCATCTTGGAGCCTTCGCCGGCACTCTGCCGGAGGGGGAATCAACCACAGAGGGCTTCTACATCAACATCCTTGCCCCTCCGATGAGTTGTGAGTAGTTTACCACAGACCTGCTGGTCCATAGTTATTAGCTAGATGGCTTCTTCTCTCTTTTTGGATCTCAATACAATGTTCTCCCCCTCTCTTGTGGAGATCTATTCAATGTAAACTCATTTGCAATGTGTTTGTCAAGATCCGATGAATTGTGGGTTTATGATCAAGTTTATCTATGAATAATATTTGAATCTTCTCTGAACTCTTTTATGTATGATTGAGTTATCTTTGCAAGTCTCTTTGAATTATCAGTTTGGTTTGGCCTACTAGATTGGTCTTTCTTGCCATCGGAGAAGTGCTTAGCTTTGGGTTCAATCTTGCGGTGTTCTTACCCAGTGACAGAAAGGGTTGCAAGACACGTATTATATTGTTGCCATCGAGGATAACAAGATGGGGTTTATATCATATTGCATGTGTTTATCCCTCTACATCATGCCATCTTGCTTAATGTGTTACTTTCTTCTTATGAACTTAATACTCTAGATGCAGGAAGGAGTCGGTCGATGTGTGGAGTAATAGTAGTAGATGCAGGCAGGAGTCAGTCTACTTGTTATGGACATGATGCCTATATACATGATCATGCCTAGATAATCTCATAACTATGCGCTTTTCTATCTCTTATCATATTTGCTATCTTGAGAGAAGCCTCTAGTGAAACCTATGGCCCCCGGGTCTATCTCTTATCATATTTGCTTTCAATCTACTTTTATTTGTATCTTTACTTTTTGCATCTATCTTATAAAATACCAAAAATATATTTATCTTTTCATACTATCTTTATTAGATCTCACTTTCGCAAGTGGCCATGAAGGGATTGACAACCCCTTTATTGCGTTGGTTGCGAGTTCTCAGTTTGTTTGTGTAGGTGTGTGGCACTTTTGAGGAGCCTCCTACTAGATTGATACCTTGGTTCTCAAAACTGAGGGAAATACTTACGCTACACTTTGCTACATCACCCTCTCCTCTTCGAGGAAAACCAACGCAAGCTCAAGACATAGCAGGCACCCGCTATGGCTAGGGCCTTGGCCGGCCAGTGGCTGGTGGCCGGACACCCGGGGGTGTTGGTGACCGGACACCTGGGGTGGTCCGCGACCACTCTTGCTTCACGCCTCGCACGTCCTTCTTCCTTCTCCTTCACCATAGGTGCATGTGTCTCCGTCCTCGCCTCTTCACGGTTCTCTTCTTGGTACCTACAAGTGCATAGAGTTTCCATTTGAGGTAGAATCCGACTCTTGAGTGAATCCGAATGAAACTCGAAGCGGAATGAGTTAACCTCAGGTTTGATGGTGCGTGCACGTTCTCTTGTCATCGGTCTTCGAGGTGCTTGACGAGTTGTAGTAGAGTCCATGGGGATGAGCGAGGGATACTCCGCATCAGACCGCCTGGCGCCTGGCCTCGTGAGCCGCTAGAGCGCGCTGCGCAAAGCACTGGTACGTGGCACCCATGTTCAGCAGACCAAAGGGCATGCGAACATAGTTGCAGGGGTAGCCTCCACTCCGACCGACATGGGATGGCCAGAAGAGGTCTTGTGAAGCGGTCCTATTAAGGCCTGGGATGTTGACGTAGATGCGCAGCTCGCTGCCCATGTCAGGGGACACGGTTGCATTGGGGGGCCGTGTGGGGTGACGCTCGCCGCGCATGGCCCTCGCCTCCTGAAGCTCTTCGATCGCCTTGATGGTGAACTCTCGCGCACCTGGCACCTCGCGTCGTGCGCCTTGCTAGCGGGGGTGCGCATCAAAACACGCCTCCAAGTGGTGCCCGAGCACCTCCCTTGTTGCACCGGCCAGGTCAGAGGCTCTCCAGATGGGAGCCCCCAAGCCTGTCCCGAGGGAAGCGTCGGGCGCCCCTTCCTATGTGGGAGGAAGGGGGGCCCAGCAGCGGTTGCGGGGCCTGAAGCACCGTCGTCAGGCGCCCCAGCTCCCTGACGACTCTTGAGGAGGAGCTGCTTCTTATTCTTGGGAGTGGTCTCGAGAGGCAGGACGACACCCTCTTCATCTGGGTTGTTGGCCACCGTGTCTTGGTAGGCGCGCTCGAGGGAGCACACCGAATCCTTCTCATCACAGGCGACCGTGATGATGCCGCCGCTCCCTGGCATCTTGAGGATGTTGTAAACGTGGTGAGTTGTTGCCATGAACTTGGCAAGGGCCAGATAACCAAGGATGGTGTTGTACGGGAGGCCGATGCGGGCGATGTCAAATTCGGCGAGCTCGGCGTGGTAGTTGTCGTGCTTGCCGAAGGTAACCAGGAGGCATACCTGCCCCAGGGGAACGATGGAGCCATTTGCCACTCATGAGAAGGGCTTGGTTGGCAGAAGTTGATCGTAAGGCACTTGGATCATCTTGAATGTCCCAATAGAGAGGATGTTGAGCCTCGCGCCGTCATTGATGAGGGTCTTGGTGATGAGGACGTTGCCGATGGTGGATGTGCAAAGCATGGGAAGGGCACCAGCGACGGCCGAGCACTTGAGCTGGTCCATGCAGTCGAAAGTGATGGCATGCATTGACCACCTGAGGGGACGCGTCGCCTCAAGCTTGGGGAGGGCCACGTTCACCTCACAAGCGAACTACTTGAAGATGCAATGTGAGGCTGGGGCCTGGGCACCGCCCAAGATGTAGGCGATAGCCCGGGGCTCCTAGAAGCGCCCAGCCCCACCATCTTGCCAGTTTCTTCGTTTCTCCTTGGCGCCGGTGGCAGCGGAGGGTGACCGGCATTGCCCTGAGGACGGACCTCACGAGGTTGGTCACACCAAGGCCCGTCGCGACGCTCATCACGGCAGCACTCCTCACGAGGCTGGTCGTGCCAATCCTGACAAGCATCATGGTTGTTCCAACGGGCTCTGCTGCGGCCTCCTCCACAGCCGTATCCCTGGTCCCTGCGCTCGGAGCAGCGACCAAGGCGCCCATCACGGAGGGCCCTGAGCTTTTGGCAATTGTTGGTGTTGTGGTTGTGGACACTGTGGAAGATGAAGAATGGGCGGTTGCCCCGGGGAGGTTCGTCGTTGTCGTGACCGCACTTCATCTCGGGTTCAGTCGCAAGCACGGCGGGACCCTTGCACTTTGCCTCCTTAGCCTTGGCCCTCTTGACTTCAGAATCATCCTCCGAAAGCTCAAGGAGGGAGAGGCGGCCCTCCTTGGCCCTTGCGCACTTGTTCGCCAGGTTGAACATCTCCAAGGTTGAGCACAGGTCCTCATTGATGGCGACCTCCTCCTTCATCTTGACATCTCGAATGCCTTCAGAGAATGCCGAGATGATGGCCTCACCCGATGCCTTCAAGATTCTGAGGCGGACGTTCATGAAGTGTTGTATGTACTTGTGCAGGGTTTCGCCTGACTGCTGCTTCACGCACCGCAGGTCACCCACTGCTGGAGCGCGGTCCCACGTGCCTTGGAAGTTGGCGGTGAAGCACTCGTGGAGCTCTTCCCAGGAGGAGAACGACCCCTCCGGGAGGTTTGGTAGCCAAGAGCGCACGCCATCCTTGAGGTCCATGGGGAACCAGTTCACCATGACCTTTTCATCTCCGCTTGCCACTTCGATGCTCAGCGTGTAGAGCTGGAGGAATTCCGCGGGGTAGGAGGTGCCATCATAGCACGAAGGAAGATCTGGCTTGAACTTACCAGGCCAAACGACATGGCACAGATCCGAGGAGAAGGCATGGCAGCCCACCGCACTCATGGGCGCCGAGTGCGCGAGGGGAGCCCGTCCTTGACGTCCGCGTGCTGCAGCCGCGGGCGGCGCGTGGTCTTGGTGATGCCACGGTGGTGTTGGGAGTGCGCACGCATCGGCTTGCGGCTGCTGGACCACCTGGCAGCTTGCTTCATCGCACGCTGGTGCTCCGCGCGGCGGTTTGCGCCAGGGCGCATCGCGCCTGAGCTCGGGGCATGCACCTCTCAGTGGAGGAGGAGGAGGCGCGCCATGAGCCACATCACCCGCCTGCGATGGCGGGGTAGCGAGCGAGCGGTATGGTGCTGGGGCCTCGCCGGCAGCGTTGACGAGCTCGGCGATGCGGCCAAGCCAGTCGTCGTGGAGGTAGTTGGCGGGGCAATAACGCAGGAGTTCACATGCCATGAGCAGTGCAACCTGCGTGTTTGTCAGCCCACGGCGAGTGTGGGAGGACGATGTCATGGCTAGAGTAGGCGACGGAGTAGCTGTACGGTCGTCATGTTGCACGGAGGGTGGCAACGATGAATCTTGCTGCTCGCGAGCAGCGGGTCAGTGCAAGCGTTAGCCACGGGGAGGCAGAGCGGCGAGGAGCACCGTTGCCCATGGGTGCCGTCTAGGCGACACGAGCGGCTCGACACTCGGTGCGGACACGGCGGGCATCGGCCATGGGAGCGACAGAGTAGAGGCGAAGCAAATGTGGAAGAAGGACTTCGACACGCCCCTACCTGGTGCGCCAAATGTTGGATTCAGGGCTCCACAGACCCAAGAAGGTTCAGACTCTGGGGCGTGTGCAAAGATCTCAACATCTCAAGCCTCAAGCTCGTTGCCCTACAACCTAGCCTAGCCGGATTCACGTGAGCAGGGAAGAAGATGAACACGATAGTTTACCGAGGTTCGGGCCACCTTGCGGTGTAATACTCTACTTCTGCTTTGTGGTGGATTGGCCTCACGAGGAGGTTGAGGATGAAATAGTACAGTGGATGAGTTGCCTCGCAAGGGCTTGGGGGTGAGAATGAGTCGACCCCTTCTACAATGGCGGCTAAACTATATTTATAGTGGCCTCGGTCCTCTTCCCTAGAAACTTAGGCGGGAAGGGATACCACAACGGCCAATTTCAATCGGGACAAGAGGTACACCCTATCCTAACAAAAGATGGTCTTCTCCTGCAAAGCTTCTTGTCGTGACGCGGTAGTGAGCTCGGCGATGACATCCATCCTGTCAAGCTCGTGGTCTTGGTCTCGTTGCACCGGAATGGAAACCTTTGGAGGGCTCCTTGGGAACCCCCGTCTGTCCTTGCGCCCTTAGCACCTGAAGGGAAACTGTCTCCTTTGTGCCCGATGGCGCCCGCCTGGCCTTGGTTGTCATGGCTCACGTAATCGCAGCCTCATGAGGCTGGGCACTTGCATAGGGAACTTCGCTCCTTGGGAGGCAGCCTAGGGAGGCCACTCCTCTGGAGGTCTTGGTGTCATACGCCTCGCGAGGCCGGGGGGCCTCATGAGGGTCTTGTCTTGGTAGTCTTCCAGATGGTTCATACCAGGTCATCAAAGGAGCCACGCCATGGGCCGCAGGCGGGCAAGTCAGGGTACCCCATGAGGGAGTCCTGGATTAAGGGGTCCTCGGACAGCCGGAATATTAACATGGGCCGGACTGTTGGGCTATGAAGATACAAGACAGAAGACTTCTTCCCGTGTCCAGATGGGACTCTCCTTTGCGTGGAAGGCAAGCTTGGCGATTAGGATATGTAGATTCCTTTATCTGTAACCGACTTTGTACAACCCTAGTCCCCTTGGGTGTCTATATAAACTAGAGGGCTTAGTACATAGGGCACAATCATAATCCCATAGGCTAGACTTCTAGGGTTTAGCCATTACGATCTCGTGGTAGATCAACTCTTGTAATACTCATATTCATCAAGAACAATCAAGCAGGAAGTATGCTATTACCTCCATAGAAAGGGCCCGAACCTGGGTAAACATCATGTCCCCCGTCTCCTGTTACCATCGACCTTAGACACACAATTCGGGACCCCTACCCGAGATCCACCGGTTTTGACACCAACATTGGTGCTTTCATTGGGAGTTCCACTGTGTCGTCACCAAAAGGTTTGGTGGCTCCATCAATCATCTACAACAATGCAGTCCAGGGGGAGATCTTCCTCCCCGCATAGATCTTCGTATTCGGCGGCTTCGCACTACAGGCCAACTCGCTTGGCCATCTGGAGCAGATCGACAGCTACGCCCCTGGCCATCAGGTCAGATTGGGAAGCTTGAATTACGTGGTTGATATCCGCGGAAACTTGATCTTTGATGGATTCGAGCATATGATGGCCGCTCCTTGTCACCACGATGAACAAGACCTAAATCTGTCATCGGACCGTGCTCAGGAGGTAGCACCTACAACTGCTCTGGCCCTAGACCCGGAGCAGATCGCGCCATCCGAGGACTGGATGCTCAACCCCTCCACGGAAGCCACAAACTCAGCAGCGATAGAGCCGCACACAGATCCAACCCTGAGTGGGCCCTGTGTCATCGAAACTTCAGATTCGTCTCCAGCCATAGGTCCTGAACCACGTGCATCTGTGCCCATCGATCCTGATCGGGCGCTGATCGTTGAGTTCAGCTCCGTGCACATCTTCCGGCACTTGCCTTTTGGCGATGTGCTGAACTCATTAAGAGCCCTCTCCTTATCAGGAGAATCTTTGTCGAACTATGTCCGGCTTGAATTGGAAGCTGATGACAGAGATTTCGCTTTCCCACCCACCACCCACTGCATAGCCACTATCAAAGACTTAACCGACATGCTTGATTATGACTCCGAAGACATCGACGATATGGACGACGATGCCGAAGATGACCAAGCACAGAAACCGCTGCCTACAGGGTGTTGGACAGCCACCTCCTCGTATGACGTATACATGGTGGATACACCAAAAGAGAACAACGACGACGATGAGAAGGATTCAGTTGAGGAGAAACCTCCTGAGATACAGCCAAAGCACCGACGACAGCGGCGCCGCTCTAAACCCCATCGTGGAAAAAACAGCACTACCGGCACAGGAGAAAATAAAACTCCATACAATGCCGAAGACAATGAAGATCCCGTGGAGACAACGTCCGAACAACATGAAAGGGAAGATGGGCGAGCTGGCCCTGATGAACAGGCCATGAATGAAGACACGGAGGACAGTAACTACCTTTCACTCTCCGAGGACGAGGTGAGCCTCGGCGACGAAGACTTTGTCATGCCTGAGGAGCCCGTCGAGCAGGAGCGCTTTAAGCACCGGCTAATAACCACTGCAAGGAGCCTGAAAAAGAAACAACAGCAAGTTCAGGCTGATCAAGATCTGCTCAACGACAGATGGACTGATATCCTGGAAGCCAAGGAATATGGCCTCGAGCGCCCTACCAAAAGTTACCCGAAGCACAAACTGTTACCACAGTTCGATGACGAAGCGCTGGAACCCGTCCCACCAGCTTATAATACGGCTGACCGGCCACCATGCGGTCGGGACAAAGCGGCGCCTCGAGCCGAACACCAGCCCACACTACCTCGCCATAAAAACAGAAATGCAACCGCTTGGGGACACACATACGACCTGCGGTATGACCTGGAAAACAGAGCAGGTCAGACCAGATCAATTTATGGGTCGCGGGGGCGTGCCCTGATGCGCGATGACGGCCATCCGGCTGGACGTGACAAACATAACCACGTCCGGGACGAGAACCGCAGACGAACTCCATCGGAGCTACATCACGATTTGGCCCGATATAGAGGCACCGCACACCCCCTTTGCTTCACTGATGAAGTAATGGAACATGAATCCCCAGAAGGGTTTAAACCCGTAAACATCGAATCATATGATGGCACAACAGACCCCGCGGTATGTATCAAGGATTTTCTTCTCCACATTCACATGGCCCGCGGTGATGATCTCCACGCCATCAAATACCTCCCGCTTAAACTCAAGGGACCAGCCAGGTACTGGTTGAACAGCCTGCCCGAAAACTCAATTGGCAGCTGGGAGGACTTGGAGGATGCCTTCCTCGACAACTTCCAAGGCACATATGTCCGACCTCCGGATGCCGATAACTTAAGTCACATAGTTCAACAGCCCGAAGAGTCTGCCAGGAAATTCTGGACTAGGTTCTTGACTAAAAAGAACTAGATCGTCGACTGTCCAGATGCTGAAGCCCTAGCGGCCTTTAAACATAGCATCCGCGACGAATGGCTCGCCCGACACATCGGCCAAGAAAAGCCGAAGTCCATGGCAGCCCTCACGTCACTCATGACCCGCTTTTGTGCAGGCGAAGATAGCTGGCTAGCCCGTACTAATAACAACACAGGCGAACCTGGCACTTCGGAAGCCAGAAACAGCAATGGCAAGCCCCGACGCAACACACACAAGCGACGAAACAATGGAAACAACGGCAAAGACACGACTGTCAATGTCGAATTCAGCGGCTCTAAATCCGGTCAGCCGAAGAAGCCGTATAAAAGAAACAATCCGGGCCCGTCCAGTTTGGACCGCATACAAGATCGTCCATGCCAAATCCATGGCACTCCTAATAAACCAGCCAATCATACCAACAGAGAGAGTTGGGTCTTCAAACAGGACGGTAAGTTAAATGCCATGAACAAGGAGAAGGGGTCCCAAAGCAAGGACGATGATGAGGAGCCCCGGCCATCGAACACAGGGGGGACAGAAGAAGTCCCCCCCAAGTCAAAACGGTGAACATGATATATGCTACCCATATCCACAAGAGGGAGCGCAAGCGCGCACTCAGGGACGTCTACACGATAGAGCCAGTTGCCCCAAAGTTCAATCCATGGTCATCCTGCCCGATCACTTTTGATCGCAGGGCTCATCCGACCAGTATCCGTCATGGCGGTTCAGCCGCACTGGTCCTTGAACCAATTATTGATGGGTTCCATCTGACGCGAGTCCTCATGGACGGTGGCAGCAGCCTAAACATGCTTTATCAGGATACAGTGCGCAAAATGGGTATCAATCCCTCAAGGATCAAACCCACCAAAACCACCTTTAAAGGTGTCATACCAGGTGTAGAGGCATGTTGTACGGGCTCAATCACACTGGAAGTGGTCTTCGGCTCTCCGGATAATTTCCAAAGCAAAGAATCGATCTTCGATATAGTCCTATTCTGCAGTGGCTATCACGCACTGCTCGGATGAACCGCATTCACTCGATTCAATGCGGTGCCGCACTACGCCTATATCAAGCTCAAGATGCCAAGACTACGCAATGTTATAACAGTCAATGGAAACATGGAACGCTCCCTCCACACTGAGGAGCACACCGCCGCCCTTGCAGCAGAAGTACAGAGCAGCCTTTTCAGGCAGAACCTCAATTTGGCAGTTGTCGGTGTCAAAACCGGTGGATCTTGGGTAGGGGGTCCCGAACTGTGCGTCTAAGGCTAATGGTAACACGAGGCGAGGGACATGATGTTTACCCAGGTTCGGGCCCTCTCGATGGAGGTAATACCCTACTTCCTACTTGATTGATCTTGATGATATGAGTATTACAATAGTTGATCTACCACGAGAACATAGAGGCTAACCCCTAGAAGCTAGCCTATGATTCTAATTGTTGTTGTCCTACGGACTAAACCCTCCGGTTTGTTGGAAATATGCCCTAGAGGCAATAATAAAAGTATTATTATATTTCAATGTTCATGATAAATGTCTTTTATTCATGCTATAACTGTATTATCTGGAAATCGTAATACACGTGTGAATACTTAGACCACAATATGTCCCTGGTGAGCCTCTAGTTGACTAGCTCGTTGTGATCAACAGATAGTCATGGTTTCCTGACTATGGACATTGGATGTCGTTGATAACGGGATCACATCATTAGGAGAATGATGTGATGGACAAGACCCAATCCTAAGCATAGCATAAAAGATCGTGTAGTTCGTTTTGCTAGAGCTTTGCCAATGTCAAGTATCTCTTCCTTCGACCATGAGATCGTGTAACTCCCGGATACCGTAAGAGTGCCATGGGTGTATCAAACGTCACAACGTAACTGGGTGACTATAAAGGTGCATTACAGGTATCTCCGAAAGTATCTGTTGGGTTGACACGGATCGAGACTGGGATTTGTCACTCCGTATGACGCAGAGGTATCTCTGGGCCCACTTGGTAATGCATCATCACAATGAGCTCAATGTGACCAAGGTGTTGGACACGGGATCATGCATTACGGTACGAGTAAAGTGACTTGCCGGTAACGAGACTGAACAAGGTATTGGGATACCGACGATCGAGTCTCGGGCAAGTAACATACCGATTGACAAAGGGAATAACATACAGGGTTTGATCGAATCCTCGACATCGTGGTTCATCCGATGACAACATCGAGGAGCATGTGGGAGCCATCATGGGTATCCAGATCCCGCTGTTGGTTATTGACCTGAGAGCGTCTCGGTCATTTCTGCATGTCTCCCGAACCCGTAGGGTCTACACACTTAAGGTTTGGTGACGCTAGGGTTATTAGGAAGACTAGTATGTGACTACCGAATGTTGTTCGGAGTCCCGGATGGGATCCTGGATGTCACGAGGAGCTCCGGAAGGGTCCGGAGGTAAAGATTTATATATGGGAAGTTGTCAAACGGACACCGGGAAGTTTCGGGGTCATACCGGTATTGTACCGGGGCCACCGGAAGGGTTCCAGGGGTCCACCGGGAGGGGCCACCCCTCCCGGGGGGACACATGGGCTGCGTGGGGCAGGGAGCCAGCCCCTGGTGGGCTGGCCGCACCCCCTCCCTTGGGCCCTTGTGCCTAGGGTTGAGGGGGGAACCCTAGAGGGGGCGCCCCCCTTGGCTTGGTGGGCAAGCCACCCTCTCCCCCTCTCCCCTTGGCCGCCGCACCCCCCCTAGATGGGTTCTAGGGGGCCGGCCCCCTTCTCCCTTCCCCCTATAAATAGAGGGGTGAGGGGAGGGCAGCCGGACCACCCTCCAAGGCGCAGCCCTCCCCTCCCCAACACCTCTCCTCCTCCGTTGTGTGCTTGGC
>NC_041387.1:340149228-340169470 GCF_002162155.2 Triticum dicoccoides | reverse complement strand
CCCCCTTGGCTTGGGGGGCAAGCCACCCTCTCCCCCTCTCCCCTTGGCCGCCGCACCCCCCCTAGATGGGTTCTAGGGGGCCGGCCCCCTTCTCCCTTCCCCCTATAAATAGAGGGGTGAGGGGAGGGCA
Source organism: Triticum dicoccoides (assembly GCF_002162155.2). Lineage (NCBI taxonomy): Eukaryota > Viridiplantae > Streptophyta > Magnoliopsida > Poales > Poaceae > Triticum > Triticum dicoccoides. Next base: position 340,169,340 of record NC_041387.1, on the reverse strand, counting down.
GCCGGACCACCCTCCAAGGCGCAGCCCTCCCCTCCCCAACACCTCTCCTCCTCCGTTGTGTGCTTGGCGAAGCCCTGTCGGAGTACTGCCTCTCCACCATCACCACGCCGTCGTGCTGCCGGTGGAGCTGTCTTTCTCAACCTCTCCTTCCCCCTTGCTGGATCAAGAAGGAGGAGACGTCTCCCGTCCCGTACGTGTGTTGAACACGGAGGTGCTGTCCGTTCAGCACTTGGTCATCGGTGATTCGAATCACGTTCGAGTACGACTCCATCATCACCTTGCAAGCTTCCGCACGCGATCTACAAGTGGTATGTAGATGCAAACTCACTCCCTTGACTCGTTGCTTAGATGAACTCATAGATGGATCTTGGTGAAACCGTAGGAAAAATTTTAATTTTCTGCAACGTTCCCCAACAGTGGCATCATGAGCTAGGTCTATGCGTAGTTCTCTTTGCACGAGTAGAACACAATTTTGTTGTGGGCGTGGATTTTGTCATCTTACTTGCCTCTACTAGTATTTTCTTGCTCAACGGTATTGTGGGATGAAGCGGCCCGGACCAACCTTACACGTACGCTTACGTGAGACCGGTTCCACCGACTAACATGCACTAGTTGCATAAGGTGGCTGGCGGGTGTCTGTCTCTCCCACTTTAGTTGGAGCGGATTCGATGAAAAGGGCCCTTATGAAAGGTAAATAGAAGTTGACAAAATCACGTTGTGGTTATTCGTAGGTAAGAAAACGTTCTTGCTAGAACCCAATTGCAGCCACGTAAAAGATGCAACAACAATTAGAGGACGTCTAACTTGTTTTTGCAGCGATTGATCATGTGATGTGATATGGCCAGAAGTTGTGATGAATGATGAATTGTGATGTATGAGATCATGTTCTTTGTAATAGGATTCACGACTTGCATGTCGATGAGTATGACAACCGGCAGGAGCCATAGGAGTTGTCTTTATTTTTTGTATGACCTGTGTGTCATTGAATAACGCCATGTAAACTACTTTACTTTATTGCTAAACGTTAGTCATAGAAGTAGAAGTAGTCGTTGGCGTGACAACTTCATGAAGACACGATGATGGAGATCATGATGATGGAGATCATGGTGTCAAGCCGGTGACAAGATGATCATGGAGCCCCGAAGATGAAGATCAATGGAGCTATATGATATTGGCCATATCATGTCACAACTATATAATTGCATGTGATGTTTATTATGTTTATGCATCTTGTTTACTTAGGACGACGGTAGTAAATAAGATGATCCCTTATAAAATTTCAAGAAGTGTTCTCCCCTAACTGTGCACCGTTGCTACAGTTCGTCGCTTCTAAGCACCACGTGATGATCAGGTGTGATGGATTCTTATGTTCACATACAACGGGTGTAAGACAGTTTTACACAGCGAAAACACTTAGGGTTAACTTGACGAGCCTAGCATGTGCAGACATGGCCTCGGAACACGGAGACCGAAAGGTCGAACACGAATCGTATGGAAGATACGATCAACATGAGAATGTTCACCGATGATGACTAGTCCGTCTCACGTGATGATCGGACATGGGCTAGTCGACTCGGATCGTGTAACACTTAGATGACTAAAGGGATGTCTAATCTGAGTGGGAGTTCATAATTTGATTAGAACTTAATTATCATGAACTTAGTCTAAAACCTTTGCAAATATGTCTTGTAGATCAATGGCCAACGCTAATGTCAACATGAACTTCAACGCGTTCCTAGAGAAAACCAAGCTGAAAGATGATGGCAGCAACTATACGGACTGGGTCCGGAACCTGAGGATCATCCTCATAGCTGCCAGGAAACAATATGTCCTAGAAGGACCGCTAGGTGACGCTCCCGTCCGAGAGAACCAAGACATTATGAATGCTTGGCAGTCTCGTGCTGATGATTACTCCCTCGTTCAGTGCGGCATGCTTTACAGCTTAGAACCGGGGCTCCAAAAGCGTTTTGAGCACCACGGAGCATATGAGATGTTCGAAGAGCTGAAACTAGTTTTTCAAGCTCATGCCCGGGTCGAGAGATATGATGTCTCCGACAAGTTCTACAGTTGTAAGATGGAGGAAAACAGTTCTGTCAGTGAACACATCCTGAAGATGTCTGGGTTGCACAACCGTATGACCCAGCTGAACATTAACCTCCCAGATGAGGCGGTCATTGACAGAATCCTCCAGTCGCTCCCACCAAGCTACAAGAGCTTTGTGATGAACTACAACATGCAGGGGATGGAAAAGACCATTCCCGAAGTGTTCTCGATGCTGAAGTCAGCAGAGGCTGAAATCAAGAAAGAACATCAAGTGTTGATGGTCAATAAGACCACTAAGTTCAAGAAGGGCAAGGGTAAGAAGAACTTCAAGAAGGACGGCAAGGAGGTTGCCGCGCCTGGTAAGCCAGTTACCGGGAAGAAGTCAAAGAATGGACCCAAGCCTGAGACTGAGTGCTTCTATTGCAAGGGGAAGGGTCACTGGAAGCGGAACTGCCCCAAATACTTAGCGGATAAGAAGGCCGGCAACACCAAAGGTATATTTGATATACATGTGATTGATGTGTACCTTACCAGTACTCGTAGTAACTCCTGGGTATTTGATACCGGTGCCGTTGCTCATATTTGTAACTCACAGCAGGAGCTGCGGAATAAACGGAGACTGGCGAAGGACGAGGTGACGATGCGCGTCGGGAATGGTTCCAGAGTCGATGTGATCGCCGTCGACACGCTGCCTCTACATTTACCTATGGGATTAGTTTTGAACCTTAATAATTGTTATTTAGTGCCAAGTTTGAGCATGAACATTGTATCTGGATCTCGTTTAATACGAGATGGCTACTCATTTAAGTCTGAGAATAATGGTTGTTCGATTTATATGAGAGATATGTTTATGGTCATGCTCCGATGGTCAATGGTTTATTCTTAATGAATCTCGAGCGTAATATTACACATGTTCATAGTGTAGATGCCAAAAGATTTAAAGTTGATAACGATAGTCCCACATACTTGTGGCACTGCCGCCTTGGTCACATTGGTGTCAAGCGCATGAAGAAGCTCCATGCCGATGGACTTTTAGAGTCTCTTGATTATGAATCATTTGACACATGCGAACCATGCCTCTTGGGCAAAATGACCAAGACTCCGTTCTCCGGAACAATGGAGCGAGCAACCAACTTGTTGGAAATCATACATACCGATGTGTGCGGTCCAATGAGCGTTGAGGCTCGCGGAGGATATCGTTATGTTCTCACTCTCACTGATGACTTAAGTAGATATGGGTATGTCTACTTAATGAAACACAAGTCTGAGACCTTTGAAAAGTTCAAGGAATTTCAGAATGAGGTAGAGAATCAACGTGACCGAAAGATAAAATTCTTATGATCAGATCGTGGAGGAGAATACTTAAGTCACGAATTTGGTACACACTTAAGGAAATGTGGAATTGTTTCACAACTCACGCCGCCTGGAACACCTCAGCGAAACGGTGTGTCGGAACGTCGTAATCGCACTCTATTGGATATGGTGCGGTCTATGATGTCTCTTACCGATTTACCGCTATCATTTTGGGGATACGCTCTAGAGACAGCTACATTCACTTTAAATAGGGCACCGTCTAAATCCGTTGAGACGACACCGTATGAATTATGGTTTGGAAAGAAACCTAAGCTATCATTTCTAAAAGTTTGGGGATGCGATGCTTATGTCAAGAAACTTCAACCTGAAAAGCTCGAACCCAAGTTGGAAAAATGCGTATTCATAGGATACCCTAAGGAAACTGTCGGGTATACCTTCTACTTAAGATCCGAAGGCAAGATCTTTGTTGCCAAGAACAGATGCTTTCTGGAAAAAGAGTTTCTCTCGAAAGAAGTAAGTGGGAGGAAAGTAGAACTCGATGAAGTACTACCTCTCGAACGGGAAAGTGGTGCAGCTCAGGAAAATGTTCCTGTGATGCCCACACCAACTGAAGAGGAAAACATTGATGATGATCAAGGTACTTCGGATCAAGTTACTGCTGAACTTCGTAGGTCCACAAGGACACGTTCCGCACCAGAGTGGTATGGCAACCCTGTCCTGGAAATCATGTTGTTAGACAACAATGAACCTTCGAACTATGAAGAAGCGATGGCGGGCCCGGATTCCAACAAATGGCTTGAAGCCATGAAATCCGAGATAGAATCCATGTATGAAAACAAAGTATGGACTTTGACAGACTTGCCCGATGATCGGCGAGCGATAGAAAACAAATGGATTTTTAAGAAGAAGACGGACGCGGATGGTAATGTTACCATTTATAAGGCTCGACTTGTCGCTAAGGGTTATCGACAAGTTCAAGGGATTGACTACGACAAGACTTTCTCTCCCGTAGCGAAGCTGAAGTCCGTCCGAATCATGTTAGCAATTGCCGCATACTATGATTATGAGATATGGCAGATGGACGTCAAAACAGCATTCCTTAACGGGCATCTTAAGGAAGAACTGTATATGATGCAGCCGGAAGGTTTTGTCGATCCTCGGAACGCTAACAAAGTATGCAAGCTCCAGCGATCCATTTATGGGCTGGTGCAAGCATCTCGGAGTTGGAATATTCGCTTTGATGAGATGATCAAAGCGTTTGGGTTTATGCAGACTTATGGAGAAGCCTGCGTTTACAAGAAAGTGAGTGGGAGCTCTGTAGCATTTCTCATATTATATGTAGATGACATACTCTTGATGGGAAATAATATAGAATTTCTGGACAGCATTAAGGCCTACTTGAATAAGTGTTCTTCAATGAAGGACCTTGGAGAAGCTGCTTATATATTAGGCATCAAGATCTATAGAGATAGATCGAGACGCCTCATAGGTCTTTCACAAAGCACATACCTTGATAAGATTTTGAAGAGGTTCAAAATGGATCAGTCCAAGAAGGGGTTCTTGCCTATGTTATAAGGTGTGAGAATGAGCTCGGCTCAGTCACCGACCACGGCAAAAGATAAAGAAGAGATGAGTGTCATCCCCTATGCTTCAGCCATAGGATCTATTATGTATGCCATGCTGTGTACCAGACCCGATGTAAACCTTGCCGTAAGTTTGGTAGCAAGATACCAAAGTAATCCCGGCAAGGAACACTGGACAGCGGTCAAGAATATCCTGAAGTACCTGAAAAGGACGAAGGACATGTTTCTCGTTTATGGAGGAGACGAAGAGCTCGTCGTAAAGGGTTACGTCGACGCTAGCTTCGACTCCGATCTGGATGACTCTAAGTCACAAACCGGATACGTGTATATGTTGAATGGTGGAGCAGTAAGCTGGTGCAGCTGCAAGCAGAGCGTCGTGGTGGGATCTACGTGTGAAGCGGAGTACATGGCAGCCTCGGAGGCAGCGCATGAAGCGATTTGGGTGAAGGAGTTCATCACCGACCTAGGAGTCATACCCAATGCGTCGGGGCCAATCAAACTCTTCTGTGACAACACTGGAGCTATTGCCCTCGCAAAGGAGCCCAGGTTTCACAAGAAGACCAGGCACATCAAGCGTCGTTTCAACTCCATCCGTGAAAATGTTCAAGATGGAGACATAGAGATTTGCAAAGTGCACACGGATCTGAATGTCGCAGATCCGCTGACTAAACCTCTCTCGCGTGCAAAACATGATCAACACCAGAACTCTATGGGTGTTCGATTCATCACAATGTAACTAGATTGGTGACTCTAGTGCAAGTGGGAGACTGTTGGAAATATGCCCTAGAGGCAATAATAAAAGTATTATTATATTTCAATGTTCATGATAAATGTCTTTTATTCATGCTATAACTGTATTATCCAGAAATCGTAATACACGTGTGAATACTTAGACCACAATATGTCCCTGGTGAGCCTCTAGTTGACTAGCTCGTTGTGATCAACAGATAGTCATGGTTTCCTGACTATGGACATTGAATGTCGTTGATAACGGGATCACATCATTAGGAGAATGATGTGATGGACAAGACCCAATCCTAAGCATAGCATAAAAGATCGTGTAGTTCGTTTTGCTAGAGCTTTGCCAATGTCAAGTATCTCTTCCTTCGACCATGAGATCGTGTAACTCCCGGATACTGTAAGAGTGCCTTGGGTGTATCAAATGTCACAACGTAACTGGGTGACTATAAAGGTGCATTACAGGTATCTCCGAAAGTATATGTTGGGTTGACACGGATCGAGACTGGGATTTGTCACTCCGTATGACAGAGAGGTATCTCTGGGCCCACTCGGTAATGCATCATCACAATGAGCTCAATGTGACCAAGGTGTTGGACACGGGATCATGCATTACGGTACGAGTAAAGTGACTTGCCGGTAACGAGACTGAACAAGGTATTGGGATACCGACGATCGAGTCTCGGGCAAGTAACATACCGATTGACAAAGGGAATAGCATACAGGGTTTGATCGAATCCTCGACATCGTGGTTCATCCGATGACAACATCGAGGAGCATGTGGGAGACATCATGGGTATCCAGATCCCGCTGTTGGTTATTGACCTGAGAGCGTCTCGGTCATGTCTGCATGTCTCCCGAACCCGTAGGGTCTACACACTTAAGGTTCGGTGACGCTAGGGTTATTAGGAAGACTAGTATGTGACTACCGAATGTTGTTCAGAGTCCCGGATGGGATCCTGGACGTCACGAGGAGCTCCGGAAGGGTCCGGAGGTAAAGATTTATATATGGTAAGTTGTCAAACGGACACCGGGAAGTTTCGGGGTCATACCGGTATTGTACCGGGGCCACCGGAAGGGTTCCGGGGGTCCACCGGGAGGGGCCACCCCTCCCGGGGGGCCACATGGGCTGCGTGGGGCAGGGAGCCAGCCCCTGGTGGGCTGGCCGCACCCCCTCCCTTTGGCCCTTGCGCCTAGGGTTGAGGGGGGAACCCTAGAGGGGGCGCCCCCCTTGGCTTGGGGGGCAAGCCACCCTCTCCCCCTCTCCCCTTGGCCGCCGCACCCCCCCTAGATGGGTTCTAGGGGGCCGGCCCCCTTCTCCCTTTCCCCTATAAATAGAGGGGTGAGGGGAGGGCAGCCGGACCACCCTCCAAGGCGCAGCCCTCCCCTCCCCAACACCTCTCCTCCTCCGTTGTGTGCTTGGCGAAGCCCTGTCGGAGTACTGCCTCTCCACCATCACCACGCCGTCGTGCTGCCGGTGGAGCTGTCTTCCTGAACCTCTCCTTCCCCCTTGCTGGATCAAGAAGGAGGAGACGTCTCCCGTCCCGTACGTGTGTTGAACGCGGAGGTGTTGTCCGTTCAGCACTTGGTCATCGGTGATTCGAATCACGTTCGAGTACGACTCCATCATCACCTTGCAAGCTTCCGCACGCGATCTACAAGTGGTATGTAGATGCAAACTCACTCCCTTGACTCGTTGCTTAGATGAACTCATAGATGGATCTTGGTGAAACCGTAGGAAAAATTTTAATTTTCTGCAAAGTTCCCCAACACGGTTTATATAGACACTGGAGGGTAGGGTTACACAGAGTCGGTTACAGAGAAGGAGATCTACATATCCGAATTGCCAAGCTTGCCTTCCACGCAAAGGAGAGTCCCATCCGGACACGGGATGAATTCTTCAATCTTGTATCTTCATAGTCCAACAGTCCGGCCAAAGTATATAGTCCGGCTGTCCGAGGACCCCTTAATCCCGGACTCCCTTAGTAGCCCCCGAACCAGGCCTCAATGACGATGAGTCCGGCGCGCAGATTATCTTCGGCATTGCAAGGCGGGTTCTTCACCAAATTCTCCAGAGTACCTGTTGTAACAAGCAGTATCCGGCTTTCCTTTAATGTTGCACTCCTCGGCTTCTGTGCTTTAATAATATCAGTCTCCACGTGTTGAGCGAATGCGAGAAGTCGAGGCATTTTTACATTCGCCATCATGACCATACGAGTAAATTGTCTATTTAAAGAGACGGCAGATCCAAATCACACCATTCTTCCCCAGCGAGTATTCATCAGGACGCGCCCGGAAGAAGCCATCCCATCATGGTCGGCCGTCGTAGCTCTTCCTCTCGCCCCCGTAGGACTAGGCCAGGCAATTGGGAGAAATGTTCTGTCCCCCACAGCCGACTAGTAGAGTTACAGACCAAGGGGTTCCTCCCGCCTGCGTACATGGTCCCCGTCCGAGCTGGACTAGCCACTTATAATGGCGGGGAGCAAGCAGAGAGTTCTCCAAACCCATCCAAGGGGGAGCGGGTATTCTTCGTCCCCTATTTGCTGAGGGAACTCGGATTTCCAATCCATCCGTTCCTCCGCGGGCTCCTGGAGTTCTACGGCCTCCAGCTGCACAACTTTACCCCAACATCCATACTGCATGTCGCAGGCTACGTCGCCTTCTGCGAGTTGTTTCTGGGTTGCGAAGCTCATTTCGAGCTCTGGAAGAGGCTATTCTGCCTCGTACCCCGCACTCAGGAGGGGTCGGTATATCAAGTGGGCGGAGCCGAAATATGGCGCATCGCCGAGACCAGATACCTGTCCGGTACCCCGAAGAAGACATCCGAGGACTGGCCTTCGGAGTGGTTCTACATATAGGACGTCCCTCTTCTGGACCCTATTGGGAAGGGCCTTCCCGAGTTTGTAAATGCCCTGTTGAAGAAACGCCACAGCTGGCGCCCTCGAAGCCCCCAGGGGGAAGATAACAGACAAATCCTTTTCCTGATGGACAGGATAAAGACGCTGGCCAAATCAGGACTAACAATAGTTGAGGTTATGTCAATATGTATAATGCGGGGAGTGCAGCCACTTCAATATCAGGGGAAACCCATGTGGCACTTCAATGGAGAAGACGACGCCACCCGCTGCAGCCATAATGGACCGGACTCTGCCGCCGCTCTGGTGAAGATACTGTCCGATTTGTACAAAGGAGAAGAGGAGGAGTTCATCTGTATCAAGCCATGGGATGGATTCTCCATGTACAACCCCCCAAGCTAGGTGAGCCGCTATCTTTTATTCCAGTATTTCCCGCATTTTTTACCACAAATGTTTACCTCGTCAATTCATAGCAGGTACTGCAAAGAGCTATGAGGGATGTTCACAGCCCATCTCCACAACTAGAGGACCCCAACCGGGACCTCGACCCCGGACTCAAAGAAGATCCGGACACATTTGTGGAGCTCGTCGACAGGACATTCTATCAGTTAAGCTGCGATGGTGCGTTGGTGGCCATCATAGCTTATTATCCTGGCCTACTCCCTGTATCACATGTAAGTAAAGCCAGAGTCCCAACTTCCAAAAAGGATTCCCTCTTTACGCCTTACCCACCGCACATGTATTGCGTCTTACAGGGAAGGCCATTGGGACGCCATGACGAACCCGCGGTGACTCGTCAACAAGGGGCACCGAAGCCGGGTAGGCTTAAAAGGAAGGCAGTCAGGACTGAGACGCCATTGCAAAGGTATGTTTAAAACCCTGCCACGTAATTATCATTGTTAAAATATAACAATGTCCGTTGTCTCCTGGCAGGAAAAGCGCTCACCGGACTATATCCGGAGAGCCTGCCGGCCACGCCTCCACCAGCCGGACTCCTAGGACGGACTCAAGGGCGGAGTTAACCACAGGGACAACGCCGGACAATCCTCCTACAGAGGATGCGGACAGATTCTCCGCTACAAACTCCAAAGTGGAGAGCGCCATGAATCATAGGGGTTCAATGCCTTCAACTCAGGGGAAGCGTACATCCGGGCTGCTCAAGATGGCTTTGCCAGAGCCACGGACCAGTACGTAAAGGATATATAGGTAAGAAAATTTGATGAGTATGTATATCAGTAGCCCCTGAGACTTGAAACAGTTGGCACAATTGTTTTAAGGATCCTCGTGTATATAGGTTCTGACAGAGAAGAATACCCAGCTGTCTAAAGAGCTGGAAGAATGTAAAGCCCAACTGCGGGCCGCAATTGCCGGAATGGAAGAGTCCACGAAGGCCCCATCTGGTAATGCTTGTTTTGATCGAGAATAATGTAAAAGCATGTACCAGTTAGTATTCGGCATGAATGCAAATCTAACAATAGATTCTGCAGACAATCCCGGAGGCAATCCAGAGATTGTTGTAGCGACCAGACCTCAAACAGTATGATCTATGTGCATCAGTGTCATCCCTAGATCAGTAATGCTGACATGCACAATACTCAAAGGTTTTATAACAGAGTAGCAATCACACACTTATTACATCGGATGTCTCAAAAGAGAACTTATTACAATAAATATGGCTTAAGGCCATATAATAACGATAACAGCGGAAGGCTTGGAAGATAAGCGAGTCCACCAAATCCAACGGCATCACTGAGTATAAGATCACGACCTAAGGCACCTTACTCGTCGTCTGAAAAGTCTGCAACATGAACGTTGCAGCCCGAAAATGGGTCAGCACATGGAATATGCTGGCAATGTAACACATAGAGAGTAATGAACAGAATAAGGCTATCACTACATGCATATATGGTTGGTGGAAAGCTCTATGGTTACAGTTTTGCATAAAGCCAATTTTTCCCTACTTCAAAGGAATAAATTTTATTTAACTATCATGGTGGTTGTTAAACATTAAGAAGGTTCCTCCAACTCAATCCCAATTAAGCATCATCATTAACCCAAAAAATTTAATCAAGTAACATGATGAGATTCACATGATAATCCAAGTAATAGATACTCAAAACGTCCATAACCAGGGACACGGCTAACCATGATTAGTTTATACACTCTGCAGAGGTTTGTGCACTTTTCCCCGCAAGACTCGATCTCCTCCGCTTGATTTCTCGCACTACATGGTGTTTGAGAAACGGATGACCGAGACACAATCTTTCAGAAGCATTAACTCTCTACTCCGGGAAGACAGTACCAACCTACATTCCCTACATCTGCTAGTCTACCTCTTCAAGAGCTCACGTAACATACTCAACTATGCTAGTGCCCATAGTAGCTTGCGGCTGCACACGGAAGTTTCTAGCATGAATAATCTCATGATCCCTTTGAGCCTGGGTGGCGGTCCATAGGAGAATCACACGGTACCCCGGGATCTCCAAAAATATAGGCAACACTGGGTTCCCCAGGTGCCTCAATCCACCCACATGTGAATTTACGTTGCCACTTTGAGTAAACCATTAATTCACAATTCTCACATCTGCCATGGATACACTCGCCCAATCCACGTCTACTAGCATAGCATAGCAATATAAGAAAACGTAGAAGTAACTCTCGAAGGTTTGATAATAAAACAGGTAATAGGTACTACCTCATCTACTCCCCAAAACCCACATATTAAACAGATCCTAATCATGCAATTGTTTGAGGATTGGGTAGTAAAGAGGTATGATCAAAGTGTTACTTGCCTTGCTGATGATCCGTGAAACCTAGAGATTCGAAGTAGCAAGTGGCGCACTCCGGGTACTCTATTGCAAACAAACAAGCATATAATAAGCACTCATCTAATGCACAGGTAAAACTCAAATAAGAGATCTAACCAGAAAGTTCAACTTAAGAACTCCGGTTTGCAAAAAGAAATCAAATCAAACAAAGCAACGAAACACAAACGGCGAAAGAAACAAGCTTCGTTTACTAATCTGGACCTAAGTCTAATTTTACAATAGCAAAAACTTGTTTGAGTTGGTTAAACAGAAAGAGGGTTTCAAGATGAAACTCTAGGCGCTTGAATCGCCTCATTTGGACAAACGAGCGAAAAGTTATACTTGAATGAAATTCGGATCAGAAATCACGATCAGAAATAACCGCGGAAAATCCGAGAAAAAAGAAAAACGGACGAACAGGCTAACGAATGAACATTCGCTGTCTGCGACTAAACGACGAAAACCGTTCGTTAAAACGAACGTATGGACGAACATCCGCTAAATACACTAAACCGTAAAAAAAATAAACCGAACCGGATCTATTAAAAAAACAAAACGGATATAGGGTTTCGAAATAAAACCGAATGGTTTTATAAAGAAACCGGCGGCGGCTACCTCAGGCTTGGCGCAGATTCCGGCGACGCGGGGTCCGGCGGGTCGGCGGTGGCGGCTAGGGCGGCGGGGGTGGCGGCTTCGGCGGCGGCAGGTGGCGGCTCCGGCGGCGGCGGTGGCGGGCGACGCAGCGGCGGCTAGGGTTCGGCGGCGGTGCAGGCTGGGCTGGCGGGGTGGTGTGGGGTTCGGCGCAGGGCGCCCCGGCTTATAAAGCCCCCCGGGCGGAGTCCCGCTCTGGTACGACCCGGAGTCGGTTTGACTTTTTTTTAAATACTTTCGCGCAGAAAACAAATAAAAGAAATACTAAACGGACTCCAAAGGTCCCGAAATAAATTTTCCCCGTCCTCTAAAATCAGGCAGGACAAGATGAACATTTATTTGGGGCCTAAATGCAATTTTGAAAAATGCGCATTTATCCTAATTCAAATAAAATAGCGATAAAACTCCAAAATAAAATCTTGTTTGATTTTATTATTGAATGCACTATATTTCTTTATTTTGGTAAAGTCATTTCATTCCCTCTCTCACATTTTTATAATAGAAATAATTGAAGATAAAATAATTAAAATCAAATGATCCTATTTTCATAATTTGAGAAAAGTTAAATATAACAATAACGAAATCCCCAACTCTCTCCGTGGGTCCTTGAGTTGCGTGGAATTTCTAGGATCAAGCCAAAATGCAAATAAAATATGATATGCAATGATGATCTAATGTATAACATTCCAAATTGAAAATTTGGGATGTTACAAACCTACCCCCCTTGAGATGAATCTCGCCCTCGAGATTTGGGTTGGCTAGAAAATAGGTGAGGGTGGTCCTTCAGTAGATTTTCCTCTGGCTCCTAGGTGGCTTCATCCTCGGTATGGTGGCTCCACTCAACTTTGCAAAACTTGATAACCTTGCTGCGGGTGACTCGGCTGGCATATTCGAGAATCTTGACTGGTTTCTCCTCATAGGTCAAATCACTATCCAACTGAATCGCTTCCAGTTGCAATTCTTTGGGAAACGTGGAACACATCATGAACTCCTGACAATCCTTTGGGCAATTCCAACTTGTAAGCAACCTCTCCCATATGCTCCAAAACTTTGTATGGTCCTATAAAACGTGGCGCTAACTTTCCTTTAAATCCAAAGCGCTTAACTCCTCGAAGTGGAGATACACGAAGATAAACTCTATCTCCGACTTCGTAAACTGTCTCCTTGAGTTTAGAATCTGCACAGCTCTTTTGCCTGGACTGGGCTACCTTGAGCCTATCGTGAATCAGCTTCACCTTTTGCTCGGACTCTTTAATCAAATCTAGTCCAAACAACTGGCGGTCTCCAACTTCATCCCACAACAATGGTGTCATGCACCTCCTTCCGTACAGAGCTTCGAAAGGGGCCATCTTCAAACTGGATTGATAACTGTTGTAGTACTCCGCATATGGCAAATTGTCGTCCCAACTAGATCCATAATCTAGCGCACAAGCTCTCAGCATGTCCTCGAGAATCTGATTGACTCTCTTGGTCTGTCCATCTGTCTGCGGATGAAAAGCCGTACTAAACTCTAGCCTGGTACCCAAAGTTTCCTGCAACTGATTCCAGAACTTTGAGGTAAACGGGGTTCCTCTATCTAATACAATGCTCCTCGGAACTCCATGCAGACATACGATCCTGGTCATGTATATCTCTGCCAACTTAGCACTGGTGTAAGTGGTCTTTACTGGGGAGAAATGAGCTACCTTCGTCAAACGGTCGACTACGACCCATATCGAGTCATAGCCTAAACGAGTCCTGGGTAATCCCGTGATAAAATCCATGCCTAGCTTATCCCACTTCCATTCGGGTATCGGCAATGGCTGTAGCAATCCTGCTGGCTTCTGATGCTCTGCCTTCACTCTCTGACATACATCACATACTGCTACATACTCCGCAATATCCTTCTTCATTCTGGTCCACCAGAAAGTGTCCTTCAAATCCAAATACATCTGGGTATTTCCTGGGTGAATCGAATATGGCGAATCATGGGCCTCTTGCAGAATCAACTTCCTGATCTCCGGGTCATTAGGCACATAAACACGGTCCTCGACCATAAGGTATCATGCTCATCCTCACGAAAACCTTTAGCTTTTCCTTTGCTCATCTTCTCCTTTATCTCGGCAATCTGCTTGTTAGTCTTCTGAGCTTTTTTGATCTTATCCATCAAAGTAGACTGAATCTCCAATGCTGCTACATAGCCTCTCGAAACTATCTCCAAACATAGCTCGCGATGATCCTCGACTAACTCCTTCGGTAACTCTCCGGTCATGAGTGTGTTGACATGGCTCTTGCGACTCAACGCATCGGCAGCTACGTTAGCCTTTTCGGGGTGATAATGCAATCTCATATCATAATCCTTAATGATCTCCAACCATCTCCTTTGCTTGAGATTCAACTCCTTCTGCGTGAAAATGTACTTCAAACTCTTGTGATCCGTGTACACCTCACAATGATTTCCGATGAGAAAATGTCTCCATGTCTTCAATGCATGTACTACGGCTGCTAACTCCAAATCATGTGTAGCATAATTCAACTCATGAGGCTTAAGTTGTCGTGAGGCATACGAAACAACTCTTCCTTCCTGCATAAGCACTTCTCCAAGTCCTCGACGAGAAGCGTCGCAATATACTTCATAATCCTTGCGCTGATCAGGCAGAATCAACACTGGTGATGTAACCAAACGTTTCTTCAACTCCTGGAAACTGGCCTCACATTCATCAGTCCATTTGAACTTGGTGTCCTTCTTCAACAACTCCGTCATGGGCTTTGCTATCTTCGAGAAATTCTCAATGAACCTCCGGTTGTAACCTGCGAGTCCAAGAAAACTCCGGATCTCTCCAACTGTTGTTGGGGCTTCCCAATTTGTCATAGTGACAACTTTGGTGGGGTCTACTGCTATTCCTTCTCCGGATATAACATGTCCGAAGAATCCAACTTCCTTCAACCAAAACTCACATTTGCTGAACTTGGCGTATAACTGATGTTCTCTGAGCTTCCCAAGTACCACACGCAAATGCTCCTTATGCTCCTCTTCATTCTTTGAGTAGACCAAAATATCATCAATGAACACCACGACGAACTTATCCAAAAACTCCATAAACACCTTGTTCATCATGTTCATGAAATATGCCAGTGCGTTAGTCAGACCAAATGACATAACGGTATACTCATATAGCCCGTACCTGGTGGTAAAATCTGTCTTAGGTATATCCTGCTCTAGAATCTTCAACTATTGGTATCCTGATCATAGATCGATCTTGGAAAATACCTTAGCTCCTTGCAACTGGTCAAACAAGTCATTGATCATCGGCAGTGGATACTTGTTCTTGATGGTCACTTCATTCAATCCTCGATAATCAACAACCATCCTCAATGATCCATCCTTCTTCTCCACTAGAAGCACTGGCGATCCCCAAGGTGAAGAACTTGGGCAAATATAGCCTTTATCCAGTTACTCCTTAATCTGCTTCTTAATTTCCTCCAAATCTTTTGCAGGCATCCTGTACGGTCTCTTTGATATTGGTCCTGTGCCTCGCAAAAGCTCAATCAAAAACTCAATGCCTTTGTCCGGTGGCATGCCTGGCAACTCCTCTAGAAATACGTCAGGGAAATCCTTCACCAGTGGTACTTCCTCCGGTACAACTCCTGATAAGGAATTTACTTGAGTCCTCTTCGGCACATGCCGGGATACATACTTGATCCTTCTTCCTTCTGGCGTGGTAAGCAAAATCGACTTACTAGCGCATTCTATGTTCCCTCCATACTTCGATAACCAATCCATGCCTAATATCACATCCAGTCCTTGTGATTCCAATACAATTAGGTCTGAGGGAAACACGTAGTTACCAATCCTTAATGGTAACCGCTCACACCATAGACTAGCCATATACTCTGCTCCTGGCGAGGTTACTAACATGGGTGACCTAAGGGCTTCGGTTGGCAGGTTATACTTATCCACATATCCCCTTGATATGTATGAATGCGATGCACCAGTATAAAAAAGAACGAGTGCAGTAAATGACTTAACCAAAAACTTACCTATTACTGCATCTGGTTGGGCTTCTACCTCCCCCATGCTAACGTGGTTCACCTGCCCTTTGTTGAAAGGGTTTGGCTTCTTCCTACAGCTTCCATTGCCATTTCCATTCTTCGCTTCAGGATATTTAGTGGCATAATGTCCAGTCTTATGGCACTTGTAACAGATAATGTGGCTCAGATCCCTCTTGGCTGGTGTTGATGGGTTGGTACGGTTCTGGCCGTTGCTTCCTCCATTCCCATTACCATTCTTGGGGGCACTATGGTTGTGCGAACTCCCTCCTCCATGGGTATGCTGAAAATGTCATCCCGAGTTTGGGGTAAAACGAGGCTTCTGCTGAGCTCCAAAATTGTACTTCCCTTGTCCGTACTTCCTCTTCCAGCTGTCAATCTGCTGCTCCTTCCCTTCTATCATGAGAGCTCTATCTACCAACTCCTGGTAGTTGTTGAAGGTTGCTACCATCAACTGCATGATCAGATCATCATTCAGTCCTTCTAGAAACTTCTCCTGCTTAGCTGCATCCGTAGCAACGTCATCTGGGGCATAATGTGCTAGCTTACTAAAGTCATCCACATACTGGCCAACCGTACGGCCTCCTTTGCGCAAGTTGTGAAACTCACACTTCTTCATGGCCATAGCTCCTACTGAAACATGGGCAGTGCGGAAAGCCTGCTGAAAATGATCCCATGTAACAATGTCAATAGGATAAGTGGCTGTGAAATTCTCCCACCATGATGCTGCGGGTCCATCAAGCTGATGTGCGGTGAAACGCACCTTCTCCGCATCTATGCATCCTGCAGTGGTCAACTCCCTTCCCATCTTGTGGAGCCAATCATCTGCAACTATCGGCTCGGTGCTACTGGAGAACACCGGCGGATTCAGCCTCAAGAAACGGGCTAAGTGATCAACATGTGGTGGTGGTGGTGGGTTGTTGTTGTTGTTGTTGTTCCCATGATTCTGATTCTGGACTAACATCTGCATCAATGCATTCTGCTGCTAGATCAACTGAGTGAGCTCTGGTGGAAAAGCAAATCCATTGTCACGTCTTGGAGGCATTTGAGGGTTTAGAAAAGGTGAGAATGTAGAATAGAATGAGGACTATAGGGAAAACACTACCCATATGCACATGAGACAAAATCAAACAATATCACTTCAATCAATTCAAGCAAGGGCATACAACGGTCTAACTATCGTTACAAAAGTTCTCGGACTATACTATATACATGGGGAAATACTACTACTGTTATGGTGGTCGTCTATAAAATTTGATCGGTCGAAGACTCCATGATATCTGCTCCAGCTTCATCAACAAAGTCATCATCGCTATCGTCTGGGTCCGATTCGATGTCGTCGATGATGATGTAGTTCTCCGGGGAAGTGCAATCATCATCTTCTCCTCCAGTCGCGGGGAATCCCATAAATACTTTTAGCTTCTTCTTCAGATCATCCTTCTTCTCCACGAGCGTTGCTATTTCCTCCTCATAACCATCACGTGTAGACTTGAGTTCTTCCTCCAGCTCCGTGATCTTGTTCATAGCCTTCTTCAGATCTATCATGCCTGCGCACATCTGGTTCTCCTGGCGACGAATGTGCTGGTTTAACTCCTGGATGAAAGCGGCAATGGATCTATCCTTCCTGGTGCTGATCATCTCCCATTGCTCATCTCGGCGCCCACAAATCTGGTAGATAGTATCCTTGAGATCCTTGTGGTAAACTTCTCCAATACGTCCCATGGTGATGTGGGCTGCCATGCTCTTTCCTAGACTCCAGGTTGGTGCATCAAAGGAAAACTCTATGGGCTCAGTGACGGGAATGAACGTCCTTCCTGGAACTTGAACTTGAATCATCCAACACTCCTCTTCAGGTAAAGTGGTGATGTAGGTTCCGGTGAAGCTTGGTACTACGATGTTCGGGTATCTAGAGACCTCCTTCAAGTGGCGTCCAAAGGGTGTATCCTCATCCGGTTGCGTGAACTTGTTCCTTGCTTCCGCCATCCTAAAAGAGTAGGAAAGATGAGGAATCAGAGAAGAGAAGAGAGTAGTGATCTAGGGATTTAGCTTAGTGGTCGTGTCCTACAATCAGCGTGTGCTCTGATACCATCTTGTAGCGACCAGACCTCAAACAGTCTGATCTTTGTGCATCAGTGTCATCCCTGGACCGGTAATGCTGACACGCACAGTACTCGAAGGTTTTATAACAGAGTAGCAATCAAACACTTATTACATCGAATGTCTCAAAAGAGAACTTATTACAATAAATATGGCTTAAGGCCATATAATAACGATAACAGCGGAAGGCTTGGAAGATAAGCGAGTCAATCAACTCCAACAGCATCACTGAGTATAAGATCACGACCTAAGGCACCTTACTCGTTGTTTGAAAAGTCTACAACATGAACGTTGCAGCCCGAAAACGGGTCAGCACCTGGAATATGCTGGCAATGTAACACATAGAGAGTAATGAACAGAATAAGGCTATCACTACATGCATATATGGCTGGTGGAAAGCTCTATGGTTACAGTTTTGCATAAAGCCAATTTGTCCCTATTGCAAAGGAATAAATTTTATTTAACTATCATGGTGGTTTTTAAACATTGAGAAGGTTCCTCCAACTCAATCCCAATTAAGCATCATCATTAACCCAACAAATTTAATCAAGTAACATGATGAGATTCACATGATAATCCAAGTACTAGATACTCAAAACATCCATAACCGGGGACACGGCTAACCATGATTAGTTTGTACAATCTGCAGAGGTTTGCGCACTTTTCCCCGCAAGACTCGATCTCCTCCGCTTGATTTCTCGCACTACATTGTGTTTGAGAAACGGATGACCGAGACACAGTCTTTCGGAAGCATTAACTCTCTACTCCGGGTAGACAGTACCAACCTACATCCCCTACATCTGCTAGTCTACCTCTTCAAGACCTCACGCAACATACTCAACTATGCTAGAGCCCATAGTAGCTTGTGGCTGCACATGGAAGTTTCTATCATGAATAATCTCATGATCCCTTTGATCCTGGGTAGCGGTCCATAGGAGAATCACACAGTACCCCGGGATTTCCAAAAATACAGGCAACACTGGGTTCCCCAGGTGCCTCAATCCACCCACATGTGAATTTAAGTTACCACCTTATATAAACAATTAATTAACAATTCTCACATCTGTCATGGATACACTCACCCAATTCACGTCTACTAGCATAGCATAGCAATATAAGCAAACATAGAAGTAACTCCCAAAGGTTTGATAATAAAACAGGTAATAGGTACTACCTCATCTACTCCCCAAAACTCACATATTAAACAGATCCTAATCATCCAATTGTTTGAGGATTGATCTAATGCAATAAAACTAGGTAGTAAAGAGGTATGATCAAAGTGTTACTTGCCTTGCTGATGATCCGTGAAACCTAGAGATTCGAAGTAGCAAGCAGCGCACTCCGGGTACTCTATCGCAAACAAACAAGCATACAATAAGCACTCATCTAATGCACAGGTAAAACTCAAATAAGAGATCTAACTAGAAAGTTCAAATTAAGAACTCCATTTGCAAAAAGAATCAAATCAAACGAAGCAACGAAACTCAAACGGCGAAAGAATCAAGCTTCGTTTACTAATCTGGACCTAAGTCAAATTTAACAGTATCAAAAACTTGTTTGAGTTGCTTAAACGGAAAGAGGGTTTCGAGATGAAACTCTAGGCGCTTGAATCGCCTGATTCTGACAAACGAGCGAAAAGTTATACTAGAACAAAAATCGGATCAGAAATCGCGATCAGAAATAACCGCGGAAAATCCGAGAAAAAAGAAAAATGGACGAACAGGCTAACGAACGAACGTTCACTGTCTGCGGCTAAACGACGAAAACCGTTTGTTAAAACGAACGTACGGACAAACATCCGCTAAATAGACTAAACCGTAAAAAAAATAAACCGAACCGGATCTATTAAAAAAACAAAACGGATCTAGGGTTTCGAAAAAAACGAACGGTTTTATAAAAAAAGGCGGCTACCTCGGGTCTGACGCGGATTACGGTGAAGCGGCGGGGGTCCGGTGGGTCAGCGGCGGCGGCGGCTAGGGCGGCGGGGGTGGCGGC
>NC_041387.1:340120046-340148557 GCF_002162155.2 Triticum dicoccoides | reverse complement strand
CGGCGGGGCGGCGGCGGCTAGGGTTCGGCGGCGGCCCGGGCTGGGCTGGCGGGGCGGTGTGGGCTTCGGGTCAGGGGGGGCCCGGCTTATAAAGCCCCACCGGGCGGAGTCCCGCTCGGGTACGGCCCGGAGTCGGTTTGACTTTTTTAATACTTTCACGCAGAAAAACAAATAAAAGAAATACTAAATGGACTCCGAAAATCCCGAAATAAATTTTCCCCGTCCTCTAAAATTGAGCCGGACAAGATGAACATTTATTTGGGTGCCTAAATGCAATTTTGAAAAACGCGCATTTTCCTAATTCAAATAAAATAGTGATAAAACTCCGAAATAAAATCTTGTTTGATTTTATTATTAAATCATCAATATTTCTTTATTTTGGGAAAGTCATTTTATTCCCTCTCTCACATTTTTATAATAGAAATAATTGAAGATAAAATAATTAAAATCAAATGATCCTAATTTCATAATTTGAGAAAACTCTCTCCGTGGGTCCTTGAGTTGCGTGGAATTTCTAGGATCAAGCCAAAATGCAAATAAAATATGATATGCAATGATGATCTAATGTATAACAATCCAAATTGAAAATTTGGGATGTTACAATTGTACCAGAGGATGAGCTATATGCTCAACGGCAGCTGAAGGCTGGCGAGCGCGTGCTTACAAAGGTTATACAGGAGAAAAATAATCTCTAGGACGCGAACACCCGACTGGACGTCGAATTAAAGGATGTTCGGGCCCAGCTTGCTGACTCCGTCAAGGAGAATAAGAGGCTTCGACGCAACATTTTTAGTAAGTGCACTAACGAACCACTATAAAGTTCGGCGAAGAAGCGGGCTAACAGAAATATGTCTGTAGGTATGTTGACAGGTCGTCCCGAAGAGGAGATGCCCGGATCTACAGGCGATCTTCTGCAGGAGCTCTCACAACTGCATGAACAAGTTCGGCAGGTGATGCAGGGCATTGCCCAGGCCTTGTGGACATCCGCCTCCCTTCCAGGAGGCATGGGGGAGCTTCTAGAGATGCTCAAGGGAGCGCAGCGGCGCTTCCGATTATGGAAGATATTGGCCTGCCAACAAGGTGCAAAGGAAGCCTGGGCCATGGTGAAGACTCAGTACACCAATGCTGACCCGAACCATATGGCCGAGGTCGGACCTGTAGGGTCAGATGGGAAAGAGATCCCTGTAAGTCTGGTATATGACCAGGTAGCATTAGCCGCTAAGTATTCCCAACAGGACTGCAGGCTAGATAGGCTGTTGGATGGTATAGAAGAAGAATTTAGTCAGTCTAAGTGACTTTGTACTTCGAAGGACACATTTTGTCCCTAGCCGGATTGTAAATCATTTGTCTTGGCGGACCTTTTCGCTTCAACCTCTGGACCCGACAGTCCGGAGTGTATCCGAATACCCGCTCAGTTATGCGAAAACCGGGGCACGCGTGCAAACCAGGCGTAGGGGTCATAAGTGCTTGAACATACAAGTACCCAACTAGCTATGTTATATTACATGGGTAGTAAGAAACATCTTCCAGGGAGAATAGTTCCGTTACGGGTTCCTTTCCCTGGGTGTGCATGAATTAATGTGCATGTCCGAATTGTGAAAAATGACGCAAGATATAAGCATCTGGGGGCATGTTTTGTAATAGGTAAAAGACATCTTTTGTTCACTGACCGAATATTCCCTTAAGAACGCTAGCTTTTGGCTTCACCCAGTCTGAGGTACACATCCGGCTGACCCGGAAGTAACAATCGCATAGGTGCTCCCCTTATGCCCTAGCCAAATTAACGGGAACATAGGGCATAAAGACAAGAGCCAGGCAACCCAGCTTGGCCAAAAATTAAGTCATATCGATGCATATAGTGGTGAAAAAAGGCACATATGGAGGAATGACGCATATGTGGTGGGCATGAAGCCCAGAAGACAATTATATTAAGCTTCTATATAAGAAGCCCCAGGTATATTGGGCACGCATAGCGCGGTAGGAGTGTGCGGTCAAAACATACTTGAAGCTTTTAAGGCTATATATATAAAAAGGAGAGAGAGGATATAATTTAAAAAGGAAGACGGAGGTAAGGAGACAAACACAGAGTTCGACACTAGGCGTAGAATCTTCGGATTCTGGCCGCGTTCCATGGGTTCAGCTCGAGTTGATTATCGGATGCATCACACAGACGGTACGCTCCTCCGGTGAGAACTTTATCAATGATGAAGGGACCTTCCCATTTGGGCTTGAGCTTGTCCTTTTTCTTCTCTGGTAGGAGGAGAACGAGTTCTCCAATGTTGTAAGTTTTGGCCCGTACTTCTCTCCTTTGATACCTTTGAGCCTGCTATTGATAAAATGCGGAACGGGCCTTAGCGACGTCACGCTCCTCCTTCAGGGCATCTAAGCCGTCCTGCCGATCCAGCTCGGCTTCTCTCTCTTCGTACATGCGCACTCGAGGTGAGTCATGTATGATATCGCAGGGTAGCACAGCCTCTGCGCCGTACACCATAAAAAATGGTGTGTATCCAGTTGTGCGATTTGTCGTGGTTCGCAGCCCCCATAGTACAGAGTTGAGCTCTTCGACCTAGTGCGTATCTGATTCCTTCAGGGATCGCACTAGCCTGGGCTTAATGCCGCTCATAATAAGACCATTCGCTCGTTCGACTTCACCGTTTGTTTGGGGGTGATAGACTGATGCATAATCGAGCCTTATGGCCATTTTGCCGCACCAAGTTTTCACCTCGTCGGTTGTGAAATTTGAGCCGTTATCGGTGATGATGTTGTGGGGGACACTGTAACGGTGTACGACCTCGGATATGAAGTCTATCACTGGTCCGGACTCGGCCGTTTTAACTGGTTTGGCTTCTATCCATTTGGTGAATTTACCGACCATGACCAACAGGTATTTCTTCTTATGGCTTCCTCCTTTAAGGGGTCCAACCATATTGAGCCCCCAGACCGCAAAGGGCCAAGTTATGGGGATTGTTTGGAGAGCGGTAGGTGGCATATGGCTTTGATTTGCAAAAAGCTGGCAACCGACGCAATGTTGGACAAGGTCCTATGCGTCTGCCCGTGCTATCGGCTAGTAGAAACCTGTATGGAAGGCCTTTCTTACGAGCGACCGGGTTGTGGCATGTTGGCCACCGAGTCCGGCATGAATTTCGGCCAACAGCTACCGCCCTTCCTCTTCGGAGATGCACCTTTGGAGCACTCCAGTCACGCTTTTCTTATAGAGCTCTCCCTCATGGACCTTGTAGGCTTTAGAGCGCCGCACAATGCAACGAGCCTCATTCTGGTCCTCAGGGAGTTCTTGCCTATTTAAGTAGGCTAAGAAGGGTTCTGTCCACGTGGCGATGACAGCCATAATCACGTGGGACGAAGGTGTTATTTCAGTGGCGGAGCCTCCGATTACGTCAGATTGTTCAGGATCTAGGGTTGTGTTCGGATCTGGACTGGTATTGCCGGTCTCCCCTTCCCATACCACGGATGGCCTGAACAGCCTTTCCAGAAAGATATTGGGTGGGACGGGGTCGCGCTTAATTAGCGCCGATGCGGGCGAGGATATCTGCCGCTTGGTTGTTTTCTCGGACCACGTGGTGGAATTCGAGCCCCTCGAACCGAGCTGACATTTCGAGGACGGCATTGCGGTAGGACGCCATTTTTGGGTCCTTGGCATCAAAGTCTCCATTTATTTGAGATATTGTGAGGTTCGAATCCCCACGCACTTCTAGGCGTTGAATGCCCATGGAGACTGCCATCCGGTGACCATGCAACAGGGCCTCGTATTCGGCTGCGTTGTTGGAATCTGTGTATAGTATTTGGAGTACATATTGGACTGTATCTCCGGTGGGGGATGTCAGGACAACGCCTGCCCCTAGACCGGCCAGCATCTTTGTAACACCCCGAATGTGACTTTCCATATTTGTAACTCCAACTCTTGCCATTTTCGGCTATGTGTTATGATATTCCATCTGTGGTTGGGTTTTTGTCTTTCTTTTTGCATTTTGTTCATGTCATACATTTCATATCATGTCATCATGTGCATCTCATTTGCATACGTGTTCGTCTCAGGCATCCGAGCTTTTTCCCTGTTGTCCGTTTCGCAATCCGACACTCCCACATGCACCAGGCGCACCCCTCTTGTCTCTTTTCGTGAGCGGGAGAAGAACGTTCTCGAAATGGACCGAGGTTTGCCAAGTGGCCTTGGTACACCACCGGTAGACCACCTGTCAAGTTTCGTTCCATTTGGAGGTTGTTTGATGCTCCAACGGTTAACCGGGTAACCGCAAAGGCCTCTTTTGTGTTGTAGCCGAACACCCCTCCAAACAGCCCAAGAACCCATCTAAACCATCTACATGTCCTCCGTCATCGGATCACGATCGTGTGGGCGAAAACTACACCCCATTTGGACACTCCAAACTCCCCCTACTTATAAATATGTGCCCTCCTCCGAAATCCCGGGTCTCGAAACCCTAGTCGTTCCCCTCCTACGCCGCCGGACACGTCCGGCCCGAGCCGGACGAAATGGCTGCCGCGCCCACACCAACCTGTGAGCGCCACGTGTCCCTGGATCCGCCGCCGCCTCCCGGCCCACGGGGCCCACAGCCGGCCCGCGAGGCCCGCGCGCCGCCGCCGCCGCATGATCGCCGCCCGCGCCTCCCGGCCCGCGCGCCCCTCCGCCGCTTGCCTCCGCCGCGCCGTCGCCCGAGATCCACGCCGTCGCCCGGGATCCGCGCTACCGCTCGGATCTGCGTCGCGCTTCCGTCCAGTCGCCAGAGAAGAGCCGACGTCCCGCGCCTCCAGCTCCGCCACGACCTCGCTCGCCCTCCTCCGCCTCGTCGGTCGCCTCCTTGCCTCCTCTGCCTCACCGGTCAACCCCGTCGTCGACGCCCTCCTTCCACTCTGGCCATCTCCCTCCTCTCCGGCACCAACTCCGGCAAAGCTCCGGCCCTGCCTCAGTTTCTGTGCCACGAACACTAGATCTAGATCGGGAGAGGTTGACCTTGAATTCCTCCGTCTTTTTCTGCAATATTTTTATGCCATGTTCATCATGCCATAACTTCATGCTCGGTGCTCCGATTTGTGCATATAATATGGAAAAATGTTCACCATGAGATGCTCTTCATTTTGTTCCATTGTGCCATGCTTGCTTGAGTTCATATTGTTGCCTTAATAATCGTTGCAAGAGTGTTATATGATGTTAACTGTTGTCTGTTAACAGAACTTGGTGATTTGTCTTTTTCATTGCATTTTGTGTGTGCATCCTATGAGCATGAGCTCTACATATATTTTCAACTATGACATGCCATCTTCACAGGGGTTCTAGTCTTGAATTTTTGTGATCAATGTGGTGGCTAGCAGAAGCATGCAAACTAGGCTTCGTGATGTTGCTGGTTTCAGTCCTTGTTCTGCTGTTATTTCGATGCCATGTAAACTTGATGCTACAGCGATATCCATGCTTGTTTTGGGATACTTCAGTAAGGATGTTTTGAATATATGGTTATGCTCTATCCATCCATGTTCCTATTTGCAATTATGGAGTGCTCTAGCATGTCTTGTTCTTGCTGTACTTTTGCTATAAAATGTTCCTGGCAGAACGTTAACATGTTAATCCATATTGCCATGGTTGTTGCTAGTGATACATGCATCCTATCAACTTCCTCTTGCCATGGTTAGCTTCATGAGCATGTCATCTTGCTGTTAGTATGCTTGTTTTTTCATGCAATGCTTTGTGATGTGTGATTCGAGCTCGCAAAGTTGTTATCATAATTCTGTTTATGCCATGCTCTGTTTTTCTGCTAAGGCTACAACTGTTAATAAAACTTGCTATGTTTACATGGGTGCCATCATATCTTCTGTGCCTTTTTGGCTCATCTTCAGTAAGGGACTTCTGTTCTATGCATTTAGTAAATTCATGCCATGCCTTCATTTTCTATGATATGTTCCTGTAGCATGTTGTCTGCTTCCTCTAAACATGGCTTCCTGATGTTATTTCTGGCATGTTAGTATTTTCACTGTCTGTGATATTGTTATCTTTTGCACTTTTGGCATGCTTGTTTGAACCTGCTCTCTTGTGTTTTAGCCGTAGCTTAGTGTTTGTGTTTTGTCAAGCATCTCTTGTACATCACTGCCATTTGCTTTGTTTCTATGTTGGAGTAGATTAGCTTAGCTTCTGGTTGCACGCTAAGTAGCATCATGCTGTTAATCGCAGAATTGTGTCATCCTTGTTTTGCTTGCCATTTGCAAACCGTGCATTCATTTCCGGTGATCTTTATATCGATTTCAACCAAAATCACCTCATATTTCCAACGGCATACTTAGTTTGCCAAGTTGATGCCTTGATCATTCTTTCCCTTCCGGAGCACGCATATGCATTGCATATCATATCTTGCATACCATGTCATGTATTGCATCATGTTGCTTGTGCATTGCACCGTGATTGATTGTTGTTCCATTGCTTGTGTTCTTGCCTTGGGTAGAGCCGGGAGACGAGTACGTGAACGAGGAACCTATTGAGTACGCTAACGAGGATCAAGCTTTCGACAACTCTGAGAACTTTGCAGGCAAGATGACCATACCCTCGATATCACTTCTATCTTTGCTTTGCTAGTTGTTCTCTCTATCGCTATGGTTGAGCTACCTACCACTTGTTTATCATGCCTCCCATATTGCCATGTCAAGCCTCTAACCACACATTCCTAGCAAACTGTTGTTTGGCTATGCTACCACTTTTGCTCAGCCCCTCTTATAGCGTTGCTAGTTGTAGGTGAAGATGAAGTTTGTTCCTTGTTGGAACATGGATATTTTGGGATATCACAATATCTCTTATCTAAATAATGCACCTATATACTTGGTAAAGGGTGGAAGGCTCGGCCTTATGCCTGGTGTTTTGTTCCACTCTTGTTGCCCTAATTTCCGTGATACCGGTGTTATGTTCCTTGATTTTGCATTCCTTACGCGGTTGGGTGATTTATGGGACCCCCTTGGCAGTTCGGTTTGAATAAAACTCCTCCAGCAAGGCCCAACCTTGGTTTTACCATTTGCCACCTAAGCCTTTTTCCCTCGGGTTTTCGCGAGCCTGAGGGTCATCTTTATTTACCCCCCGGGTCAGTGCTCCTCTGAGTGTTGGTCCAAACTAGAGCCCTTTGCAGCGCCCCCTCAGGGAAACTTGAGGTCTGGTTTTAGTTGTACGGATTGCTCATCCGTTGTGCCCTGAGAATGAGATATGTGCATCTCCTATCGGGATTTGTCAGCACAGTCGGGTGGTCTTGCTGGTCTTGTTTTACCATTGTCGAAATGTCTTGTAACCGGGATCCCGAGACTGATCGGGTCTTCCCAGGAGAAGGAATATCCTTCGTTGACCGTGAGAGCTTGTCCTGGGCTAAGTTGGGACACCCTTGCAGGGTATTATCTTTCGAAAGTCGTGCCCGCGGTTATGTGGCAGATGGGAATTTGTTAATGTCCGGTTGTAGAGCACTTGACACTTGACTTAATTAAAATGCATCAACCGCGTGTGTAGCCGTGATGGTCTCTTTTCGGCGGAGTCCGGAAAGTGAACACGGTTTGGGTTATGTATGAACGTAAGTAGTTTCAGGATCACTTCTTGATCACTTCTAGCTTCTCGACCGATGTGTTGCTTCTCTTCTCACTCTTACTTGTGTGTGTTAGCCTCCATATATGCTTAGTGCTTGCTGCAGCTCCACCACCTTACCCCTTTCCTACCCATGAGCTTAAGTAGTCTTGATCTCGCAGGTGTGAGATTGCTGAGTCCCCGTGACTCACATATTCTACCAAAACAGTTGCAGGTGCCGAGGATACCAGTGCAAGTGATGCAACCGAGCTCAAGTGGGAGTTCGACGAGGACCTTGGTCGTTACTATGTTTCGTTTCCGGATGATCAGTAGTGGAGCTCAGTTGGAACGATCGGGGATCTAGCATTTGGGGTTATATTCTTTTCATTTGGATTTGATTGTAGTCGGTCTATGAGTGTATTTTGAATGATGTATGAATTTATTCATGTATTGTGTGAAGTGGCGATTGTAAGCCAACTCTCTTTATCCCATTCTTGTTCATTACATGGGATTGTGTGAAGATGACCCTTCTTGCAACAAAACCTACAATGCGGTTATGCCTCTAAGTCATGCCTCGACACGTGAGAGATATAGCCGCATCGTGGGCGTTACAAGTTGGTAATCAGAGCCATCCCCAACTTAGGAGCCCCTTGCTTGATCGAATCACTGGCGTTGTTGAGTCTAGAACAAAAATGTTTTGAGTCTTATGATTATATATATCTGAGAGTAGGATTCTTTTTACTCCTCTGTCCTTTCGTCGCTCTGGTGAGGTCTCCTGACGTAGATGTTTTGACTTTCCTCTCCTCAAATTTCACTAAAAAAAATTAAGGATCACGCAGGTATCTTGGGATCGTTCCGATAGTCTTGTGACGAGAACATACATTGTTCTTGGTGACTCCTGACATTTAGGGATTGTGGCAGTGTCCCGGGGAGTTGAGCTCTGAGGTGTTGTCATCACAATTTTATCATTGCAGTTCTGGAATACCTGAGTTTCGCCGACATCGAAAATCTCTTTTATGCAGTTGTTGGTGAGATAACCTCGACGCCACCTAGTACTGGGGAGTTCGGGAGTATTGCCATAGCTCGTATAACGGATGCTTTTCGAAGGTTGAGGTACACGATTTCCTAAGGTCTCTTGGTTATGTGTTGACGGATGGATACATCTTGATGTAGGGAGTGTTAGTTTTGGTGAGATATATTGCTTCCCATGTGTCCCCAACACCTGATTGAATAACCAGAAAGTTTCGGGAGTTTATAGGTGGGATTCAAGTAGCTCTAGTATTTCTTCCCGCAGATATTTGGTTTGTGATTGGGTAATCCTTACCACTTATTTGTTCCAATCATACCTTGGTTTTTTCTTTCATCAATCTCTTATCAAGTGGCTTCTCACGTTAATGGATGTGTGATGTTAGCTTTGGGAATTCATTCGTTCATCCTTGTTCGAATGTTTATTGTGAACACTATATGTTGCAATTTCTAGTCTTTGATACTGCTTATCTATCATGTCAATGGTGGTTCTAACAGATGTCATCTTCCTCAGGATGGCTCCGCCAACTCGCAACAACCCGGATCGGGGTGAAGAAGATCGATCGAACCCACCACCTCCGCCACCTCCTCCGCCTCCGGAGGCATGGCAAGCTGTCGTGGCAGCCACCAACGCCAGTACCCAGATGCTTTTGCAAATCTTGCAAGAACGCAACCAAGGCCAAGGCAACCAAGGGAATCAAGGTCAAGGGCAGTTCAACCATCAGCCTCAGTTTCCTACCCTCAACTAGTTCCTTGCAAATCAGCCAAAGTCTTTTAGCTACTGTGCCGAGGCCACAGACCCCGATGATTGGCTCGTGGATATCAACAAGCATTTTGAATGTAGCAATGTCAGGCCTGAGGACTACGTCAAGTTCGCTTCTTTTCAGCTCAAGGACCAAGCAGCTGATTGGTATCAGCAATACAAAGATTCCAGAGGAGGTTGAGTGATTACTTGGACTGACTTCTATCGGGACTTTAAAGCTCACCACATTCCTATAGGTGTTGTTGAGAGCAAGCATGAGGAGTTCCGCAATCTCAAGCAAGGCAGCATGTCCGTGTACGAATGCAACAAACAGTTTCAGAAACTTGCTCGCTTCGCTAAACAAGACGTTCCTGATGAAAAGAGTATGATTTATCACTTCAGAGGTGGCCTCAGAGAGGATCTGCAGTTAGCTCTCATTCTTGTTGAGCCTACTCAGTTTGATCAATTCTACAACATGGCCCTCAAGCAAGAAGGTACTCAGCTCATGTGTGAGGCTTCTAAGAAGAGAATCAGGGATGAAGTTCAGTCCTCTTCTTCCTCACAAGTGGCAGCTAAGCAGCAGAAATTCTACCTTCCTCCTCCTCCGTTTCGTCAGCCTTACTAGCAGAAGAACTTAGGTGGTCGTGGATCTTCCCACCCACCCAACCCAGGCTATCAGAACAAGTCAAATTCTCAAGCTCCAAGGTCAAATGCTCCTTATCATCATCCGCTCTCAGAGGTGACTTGCAACTAGTTCTAGCAAAAAGGTCACTAGGCAAACAAGTGCTTCAACCAAAGGAGCCTTCCGCCTCCTCCTCCTGTGAGATCTTCAAGCAATGCAGTGGTCAAGCATAATTTCAAGTCTGCAAAGGTGAACATGATGAATGCAGCTCAAGTAGAGGAGTCTACTGATGTGATAATGGGTAATCTCTCAGTTAATGACATTCCTGCAAAAGTCTTATTTGATGCTGGTGCATCGCAATCTTTCACTTCAAGACCTTTTGTGGCTATGCATGATTTGGTTACTCAAGTATTGCCGAGTCCATTGTCTATTGTTTCCCCGGCTTGGCAAATGACTTCTCGAGTATTCGTTCGAGATTCCGTTATCAAGATGGGAAATTATAAATTTCTGTCTTCTCCAATTGTTCTTGGCGACTCTGATATTGATCTAATTCTCGGGATGGACTGGCTTTCTAAGCACAAGGCTCAACTTGACTGTGCTGCCAGGGAGATTCAATTGACACACTCTTCTAAGGATGTGATCATCTATGCCGCTTGTGATGAAACCATTCGGTTGTTTTCTCACAATGAGAAGGGCGAGCAAGACGCAATCTCTCAGATTCCAGTCGTTTTTGAGTACCAAGATGTCTTTCCAGAAGAGCTTCCGGGTATGCCTCCGCACCGGCCAGTCGAGTTCGTTATCAATCTTGAGCCTGGCACTGAACCCGTTTGCAAGCGTCCATACAAGCTTGGACCTAAAGAACTGAAGGAATTGAAGAAACAGCTCGATGAACAAGAGCGTCTGGGTTTGATCAGACCGAGTTCATCTCCATGGGGTTGTGGAGTTCTTTTTTTCCAAAGAAGGATGGCACGGACCGACTGTGCGTCGATTACCATCCATTGAACAAGAATACAATCAAGAACAAGTATCCACTTCCCAACATCAATGAGCTATTCGAGCAACTCAAAGGTGCTAAAGTATTCTCCAAGCTTGACCTTCGTATGGGTTATCATCAGATTTGCATTCGCGAACAAGATATTCCCAAGACACCATTCAGAACAAGCTTTGGTTCTTATGAATATACTGTCATGTCTTTCGGCCTTGTCAATGCTCCTCCAACGTTCTCTCGAATGATGAACTTCATCTTCAACCCCTACACCAATGAATTCATCTTGGTGTATCTCGATGATATATTGGTCTTCTCCAAGAATAAGAAGGATCATGCCAAACATTTGCGATTGGTGGTCGACAAGCTCAGAGAGTATCAATTATATGTGAAGTTTTCCAAATGTGAGTTCTGGCTTGATGAAGTTCTTTACCTTGGTCATATCATCTCCACCAAAGTCATTGTTGTTAATCCTGAGAAGGTGTCTGCAATTGTGAATTGGGAACCTCCTCAGAATGTCAAGCAGCTCCGCAGTTTTCTTGGTCTTGCAAGCTATTGCCGAAGACTCGTGGAGAATTTCTCAAATGTTGCAAAGCCTCTTTCCAACCTCCTCTAGAAGCATGTCAAGTATGTTTGGACTCCTGATTATGACGTTGCTTTCAACACCCTCAAAGAGAAGCTTGTCTCAGCTCCTGTCTTAACTCCTCCTGACGAATCCAAGCCATTCGAAGTTTTCTGTGATGCTTCTCTTCAAGGTCTCGGTGTTGTGTTAATGCAAGAGAAGAAAGTTGTGGCCTATACCTCTCGTCAGTTGAAGCCCAACAAAAAGAACTACCCCACTCACGATCTTGAGTTGGCGGCAGTTGTCCATGCATTAATAACATGGAGACATCTCTTCTTGGGAAGGAAAGTGGACATATTCACCGATCACAAGAGCCTCAAGTATATCTTCACTCAACCCAACCTCAACCTCAGGCAAACTCGATGGGTCAAAATGATTCAAGAGTACAATCCAAGTATTGAATATACCCCGGGCATGGCGAATGTGATTGCAGATGCTTTGAGCAAAAAGGCTTATTGCAATAGCTTAATTCTCAAGCCATTTCAACCGGATCTTTGTGAACCTTTTCGCAAACTGAATATCCAAGTTGTTCCTCAAGGCTTTCTTGCCAACCTCCTAGTCTCTCCTACTTTGGAAGATCAAATTCGTGAGGCACAACTCCTGGATACCATGGTGAAGAAGGTGAAACGTGGTATTGCCAAGGGTCTCTCCAAATACAAGTGCTATCGCTTGGATGACAGAGATACTCTATTCTTCGAGGATCGAATTGTGGTTCCTAAAGGTGATCTAAGGAAAGTCATTATGAACGAAGCGTGCAATTCTCTTCTTTCCATTCATCCTGGAAGTACGAAGATGTACCATGACCTCAAGCAGTCGTATTGGTGGACTCGAATGAAGCGAGAAATCGCTCAATTCGTGAATGAATATGACGTCTACAGAAGGGTGAAAGCAGAACACCAACGACCAGCTAGTCTCCTCCAACCTCTAGCTATTCCGGAATGGAAGTTCGATCATATTGAAATGGACTTCGTTACTGGATATCCAAAGTCCAAGCATGGGAATGATGCTATTTTCGTTGTCATTGACAAACTTACTAAAGTGGCTCATTTCCTTCCAATCAAAGAATCCATCACAGTAGCTGAGCTGGCAGAGCTATACACCTCCAGAATTGTCTCCTTGCACGGTATTCCGCAATTGATCTCTTCAGACCGTGGAAGCATTTTCACCTCTAATTTCTGGGAATCCTTTCAAAAGGCCATGGGCACCAACATTCGCTTCAGCACAGCTTTCCAGCCTCAAACAAGTGGCCAAGTCGAGTGAGTCAATCAAATCCTTGAAGATATGCTCAGGGCTTGTGTCATTTCCTTCGGTATGAAGTGGGAAGATTGTCTTCCATATGTCGAGTTCTCCTACAACAACAGCTTCGAAGAGAGTTTGGGCAAGGCCCCATTTGAAATTCTATATGGCAGAAAGTGCCATACTCCTCTCAATTGGTCAGAGACTGGTGAACGCCAACTTCTTGGCAACGACTTGATCACATAAGCCAAAGAAATGTGTAAAGTCATCCGTGAAAATCTCAAAGCCGCGCAATCACGCCAGAAGAGTTACTACGATAGCAAGCACCGTGACTTGGCTTTCGAGATCGGAGACCATGTCTACCTCCACGTCTCTCCAATGAAAGGCACTCGTTGCTTCGGTATCAAAGGGAAGCTTGCGCCTAGATACGTGGGTCCCTTCAAGATCTTTAGCAAAAGAGGCGACCTTGCCTATCAACTTGAGCTTCCGTCCAACTTCGCGAATGTGCATGATGAATTTCACGTGTCACAGCTTCGCAAGTGCTACAAGAGTCCTGAGCGCACTATCAACTTCGAAGAGATTGACTTCCAAGAAGATTTGTCTTATCATGAGCACCCCGTTGCTATTCTTGAAGAAACCGAGCGCAAGACTCGCAACAAGTCAATCAAATTCCTGAAAGTGAAGTGGTCACACCATTCCGACCGAGAAGCCAGCTGGGAGCGTGAGGATCACCTCTGTTCCGAATATCTGGAGTTCTTTCAGTCCTAGATCTCGGGGCGAGATCCTCTTGTAGTGGTGGAGTGTTGTAACACCCCGAATGTGACTTTCCATATTTGTAACTCAAACTCTTGCCATTTTCGGCTATGTGTTATGATATTCCCTTCGTGGTTGGGTTTTTGTTTTTCGTTTTGCATTTTTTCATGTCATACATTTCATATCATGTCATCATGTGCATCTCATTTGCATGCGTGTTTGTCTTAGGCATCCGAGCTTTTCCCCCGTTGTCCGTTTCGCAATCTGACACTCCCACATGCACCCGGCGCACCCCTCTTGTCTCTTTTCATGAGCGAGAGAAGAACCTTCTCGGAATGGACCGAGGTTTGCCAAGTGGCCTTGGTACACCACCGGTAGACCACCTGTCAAGTTTCGTTCCATTTGGAGGCCGTTTGATGCTCCAATGGTTAACCGGGTAACCGTAAAGGCCTCTTTTGTGTTGCAGCCCAAAACACCCCTCCAAACAGCTCAATACCCCATCTAAACCATCTCCATGTCCTACGTCGTCGGATCACGATCGTGTGGGCAAAAACTACACCCCATTTGGACACTCCAAACTCCCCCTACCTATAAATATGTGCCCTCCTCCGAAATCCCGGGTCCCAAAACCCTAGTTGTTCCCCTCCTACGCCGTCGGACACGTCCGGCCCGAGCCGGACAAAATCGTCGCCGCACCCGCACCAATCGGGGCGTGCCACGTGTCCCTGGATCCGCCGCCGCCGCCCGGCCCGCGGGGCCCGCAGCCGGCCCGCGCGCCGCCGCCGCCGTCTGACCGTCGCCCGCCCCGCCGCCGCTTGCCTCCGCCGCGCCGTCGCCCGGGATCCGCGCCGCTGCTCGGATCTGCGCCGAGCCGCCTTCTAGTTGCCGGATGAGAGCCGCCGTCCCGCTCCTCCAGCCCCGCCGCGACCTCGCCGGCCCTCCTCCGCCTCGCTGGTCGCCTCCTCGCCTCCTTCGCCTTGCCGGTCAACCCCGTCGCCGACGCCCTCCTTCCACTCCGGCCATCTCCCTCCTCTCCGGCACCAACTCCGGCGAAGCTCCGGCCCTGCCTCGGTTCCCGTGCGACGAACCCTAGATCTAGATCGGGAGAGGTTGACCTCGAATTCCTGTCTTTTTCTGCAATATTTTTATGCTCTGTTCATCATGCCATAACTTCATGCTCGGTGCTCCGACTTGTGTATACAATATGTCAAAATGTTCATCATGAGATGCTCTTTATTTTGTTCCATTGTGATATGCTTGTTTGAGTTCATCTTGATGCCTTAATAATTGTTGCAAGAGTGCTATATGATGTTAACTGCTGTCTGTTAACAGAACTTCGTGATTTGTCTTTTTCATTGCATTTTGTGTGTGTATCCTATGAGCATGAGCTCTACATGTGTTTCGAACTATGACATGCCATATTTACAGGGGTGCTAGTCTTGAATTTTTGTGATCAATGTGGTGGCTAGCACAAACATGCAAACTAGGCTTCGTCGTGTTGCTGGTTTCAGTCCTTGTTCTGCTGTTATTTTGAGGCCATGTAAACTTGATGCTACAACGATATCCAATGCTTGTTTTGGGATACTTCAGTAAGGATGTTTTGAACATATGGTTATGCTCTATCAATCCATGTCCCGGTTTGCAATTATGGAGTGCTCTCGAATGTCTTGTTCTTGCTCTACTTTTGCTATGAAATGTTCCTGGCAGAATGTTAACATGTTAAGCCATGTTGACATGGTTGTTTCTAGTGAGACATGCATTCTATGAACTTGATCTTGCCATGGTTAGCCTCATGACTTGCTATTAGTATGCTTGTTTTGTCATGCAATGCTTTGTGATGAGTGATTCGAGCTCGCAAAGTTGTTATCATAATTCTGTTTATGCCATGCTCTGTTTTTCTGCTAAGGCTGAAACTGTTAATAGAACTTGCTATGTTTACATGGGTGCCATCATATCTTATGTGCCATTTTGGCTCATGTTCAGTGAGGGAATTTTGTTCTATGCATTTAGTAGATTCATGACATGCCTTAATTTGCTATGATATGTTCCTGTAGCATGATGTTTGCTTGCTCTAAACATGGCTTCATGATGTTATTTCTGGCATGTTAGTATTTTGCACTTTTGCCATGCTTCTTTGAACCTGCTCTATTGTGTTTTAGCCGTAGCTCAATGTTCGTGTTTTGTCAAGCATCTCTTGTAGATCACTTCCGTGTGCTTTGTTGCTATGTTGGAGTAAAGTAGCTTAGTTTCTTGTTGCATGCTAAGTAGCATCATGTTGTTAATCGCATAATTGTGTCATTCTTGTTTTGTTTGCCATTTCTGGTGATCTTTATATCGATTTCAACCGAAATCGCCTCATCTTTCCAACAGCATACTTGGTTTGCCAAGTTGATGTCTTGATCATTCTCTTCCTTCCGGAGCATGCATATGCATTGCATATCATATCTTGCATACCATGCCATGTATTGCATCATGTTGCTTGTGCATTGCACCATGATTGATTGTTGTTCCATTGCTTGTGTTCTTGCCTTGGGTAGAGCCGGGAGACGAGTATGTGAACGAGGAACCTGTTGAGTACACTAACGAGGATCAAGCTTTCGACAACTCTGAGAACTTTGCAGGCAAGATGACCATACCCTCGATATCACTTCTATCTTTGCTTTGCAGTTGTTCGCTCTATCGCTATGGTTGAGCTACCTACCACTTGTTTATCATGCCTCCCATATTGCCATGTCAAGCCTCTAACCATCCATTCCTAGCAAACCGTTGTTTGGCTATGTTACCGCTTTTGATCAGCCCCTCTTATAGCGTTGCTAGTTGCAGGTCAAGATGAAGTTTGTTCCTTGTTGGAACATGGATATTTTGGGATATTACAATATCTCTTATTTAATTAATGCACCTATATACTTGGTAAAGGGTGGAAGGCTCGGCCTTATGCCTGGTGTTTTGTTCCACTCTTGCCGCCCTAGTTTCCGTCATACCGGTGTTATGTTCCTTGATTTTGCGTTCCTTACGCGGTTGGGTTATTTATGGGACGCCCTTGACAGTTTGCTTTGAATAAAACTCCTCCAGCAAGGCCCAACCTTGGTTTTACCATTTGCCACCTAAGCCTTTTTCCCTTGGGATTTCGCGAGCCCGAGGTTCATCTTTATTTACCCCCTGGGCCAGTGCTCCTCTGAGTGTTGGTCCAAACTAGAGCCCTTTGCAGCGCCCCCTCAGGGAAACTTGAGGTCTGGTTTTAGTTGTACGGATTGCTCATCCATTGTGCCCTGAGAACGAGATATGTGCAGCTCCTATCAGGATTTGCCAGCATAATCGGGTGGTCTTGCTGGTCTTGTTTTACCATTGTCGAAATGTCTTGTAACCGGGATTCTGAGACTGATTGGGTCTTGTCGGGAGAAGGAATATCCTTTGTTGACCGTGAGAGCTTGTCATGGGCTAAGTTGGGTCACCCCTACAGGGTATTATCTTTCAAAAGTCGTGCCCGTGGTTATGTGGCAGATGGGAATTTGCTAATATCCGGTTGTAGAGCACTTGACACTTGACTTAATTAAAATGCATCAATCGCGTGTGTAGCCGTGATGGTCTCTTTTCGGCGGAGTCTAGAAAGTGAACACGGTTTGGGTTATGTATGAATGTAAGAAGTTTTAGGATCACTTCTAGCTTCTCGACTGATGCGTTGCTTCTCTTCTCGCTCTTACTTGCGTAAGTTAGCCACCATATATGCTTAGTGCTTGCTGCAGCTCCACCACCTTACCCCTTTCCTACCCATGAGCTTAAATAGTCTTGATCTCGCGGGTGTGAAATTGTTGAGTCCCCGTGACTCACAGATTCTATCAAAACAGTTGCAGGTACCGAGCATACCAGTGCAAGTGACACAAACCAAGCTCAAGTGGGAGTTCGACGAGGACGTTGGTCGTTACTATGTTTTGTTTCCGGATGATCAGTAGTGGAGCCCAGTTGGGACGATCAAGGATCTAGCATTTGGGGTTATCTTCTTTTCATTTGGATTTGACCGTAGTCGATCTATGAGTGTATTTTGAATGATGTATGAATTTATTTATGTATTGTATGAAGTGACGATTGTAAGCCAACTCTCTTTATCCCATTCTCGTTCATTACATGGGATTGTGTGAAGATGACCCTTCTTGCGAAAAAACCTACAATGTGGTTATGACTCTAAGTCGTGCCTCGACACGTGAGAGATATAGCCGCATCATGGGTGTTACAATCTTAGAGTCGTCAAAGTGCATGATCCAATTGGAGTACGCGCCGTACTCTTTAGGGAGTTCGGCTTCTGTCCATTCGGCGATGAAGTCAGCCAATACTTGCGACTTAATGGATCACCGTGGTTTGTATGTTATCTCGAACGGGAGGAGTTTGATAGCCCATTTAGCAATCCGGCCCATTGCATCACGGTTATTTATTATGTCATTGAGTGGTACTTCGGAGGCCACCGTGATTGAACACTCTTGAAAGTAGTGTCATAGTTTTTGGATGCCATGAAGACCACCTACGCTATCTTTTGATAATGTGGGTATCGTGACTTGCATGGGGTGAGGACAGTGGATACGTAGTATACCGGCTTTTGAATCAGGAATTTATGTCCATCTGTCTCTCGTTCGACGATGAGCACTGCGCTTACAACCTGGTGCGTTGCAGCTATATATAGCAGCATGGGTTCGCCGACATTTGGCGCGGCCTGGATTGGATTGGTGGCCAAGAGGGATTTTATTTCTTCCAGTCCAGCCATAGCCGCATCCGTCCACTCGAAGTGTTCGGTGCGTCGAAGAAGGCGATAAAGAGGTAGTGCATTTTCTCCTAATCGGGAGATAAAGCGTCTTAAGGAGGCCACGCATCCAGTTAATTTCTGGATTTGCTTGAGGTCTGTTGGGGTAGCCAACTGTGATAGAACTCGGATTTTAGCCGGGTTTGCTTCGATTCCTCTATTGGAAACGATAAAGCCCAAGAGCTTTTCGGCAGGTACGCCGAAAATGCATTTTTCTGGGTTGAGCTTGATGTCATATGTTCAGATATTGTCGAACGTGAGCCTCAGGTCATCTATTAAAGATTCGATGTGTCCGGCTTTGATGACCACATCGTCTACATATGCCTCCACTGTTTTGCCAATCTGTGTTTCCAGGCATGTCTGAATCATGCGTTGATAGGTTGCACCGACGTTTTTGAGCCTGAAAGGCATGGTGTTAAAACAGAAGGGGTCGTATGGAGTGATAAATGTTGTTGCAGCTTGATTGGACTCTGCCATCTTGATTTGATGGTATCTGGAGTATGCGTCGAGGAAACACAATGAGTCGTGTCCTGCAGTAGCGTCGATGATTTGATCGATGCGGGGGAGGAGCAAGGGATCCTTGGGGAAAGCCTTATTGAGGTCCTTAAAATCGTCGCATAGGCGCTAGGATTTGTCCTTCTTTGGTACCATCACTAGGTTTGCTAGCCAGTCCGGATGTTTTATTTCTCTGATGAACCCAACCTTGAGTAGTTTGGCTACCTCTTCTCCCATGGCCTGTCGATTGGGTTTTGAAAAGCACCGAAGAGTCTGCTTGACCGGCTTGTATCCCTTTAGTATGTTTAGGCTATGCTCGGACAGCCTGCATGGGATACCTGACATGTCTTAAGGATGCCAGGCGAAGATGTCCCAATTCTCGCGCAGGAACTCTCGTAGTGCAGCGTCTATTGTGGGGTGTAGCTGTGCCCCAATTGATGCTGTTTTTGTAGGGTCCGTTGGGTGGATCTAGAATTTGACTATTTCGTCTGCTGAGGTGGACTTGGGTCGTTTGTCGAGTATCACGTCGTCCCTATCCACTATGGAGCGCAGTGCAGTTAACTCTTCGGCCGCAAGGGCTTCGGATAATGCCTCCAGGGCTAGTGCGGCGGTTTTATTTTCGGCGCGGAGTGCTATGTCCGGATCTCTGGCCAGAGTGATGATTCCATTGGGCCCAGGCATCTTAAGCTTCGTGTACCCATAATGGGGTATAGCTTGGAAGCTTGTGAATGCATCCCGCCCTAAAAGGGCGTGGTATCCGTTGTTAAATGGGGCCACTTGGAACGTGATTTCTTCAGACCTATAGTTCTTCGGCGTGCCAAATACCACATCCAGTGTAATCTTTCCCACGCATCGTGCCTCCCGACTAGGGATGATTCCTCGGAAGGTCGTGCTGCTTTTCTCAATGCGGCTCTTATCTATTTCCATTTTGTTAAGAGTTTCCTCATAGATGAGGTTTAATCTGCTGCCGCCGTCCATGAGCACTTTAGTAAGCCGGAAGCTGTCCACTATTGGGCTAAGGACCAAAGCGGCTGGTGCTCGGACTGTTCGGAATTGAGGTTCGTCACTGGCATTGAAGGTTATGGCCGTATGATTCGTCTCCAACGTATCTATAATCTTTGATTGTTCCATGCTATTATATTACCCCTTTTGGATGTTTATGGGCTTTATTTTACACATTTATATCATTTTTGGGACTAACCTACTAACCGGAGGCCCAGCCCGTATTGCTGTTTTTTGCCTATTTTAGTATTTCGAAGAAAAGGAATATCAAACGGAGTCCAAACGGAATGAAACCTTCGGGAGCGTGATTTTTGGAACGAACATGATCCGGAGAACTTGGAGTGCAAGTCAAGAAGCGAACGAGGTGGCCAGGAGATAGGAGGGTGCGCCCACCCCTCCTGGGCATGACCTCCTATCTCCTGGGCCCCACGAGCGGCCACCGACGTACTTGTTCCTCCTATATATACCTATGTACCCCGAAAACATCCAGGGAGCCAATGAAAAACAATTTCCACCACCGTAACCTTCTGTATCCGCAAGATCCCTCTTGGAGCCTTCACCGGCGCTCCGCCGGAGGGGGGATCGACCATGGAGGGCTTCTACATCAACACCATAGCCCCTCTGATGAGTTGTGAGTAGTTTACCACAAACCTACGGGTCCATAGTTATTAGCTAGATGGCTTCTTCTCTCATTTTGGATCTCAATACAATGTTCTCCCCCTCTCTTGTGGAGATCTATTTGATGTAACTCTTTTTGCGGTGTGTTTGTAGAGATCCGATGAATTGTTGGTTTATGATCAAGTTTATCTATGAGAAATATTTGAATCTTCTCTGAATTCTTTTGTGTATGATTGAGTTATCTTTGCAAGTCTCTTTGAATTATCAGTTTGGTTTGGCCTACTAGATTGATCTTTCTTGCCATGGGAGAAGAGCTTAGCTTTGGGTTCAATCTTGTGGTGTCCTTACCCAGTGACAGAAGGGGTTGTAAGGCATGTATTGTATTGTTGCCATCGAGGATAAAAAGATGGGGTTTATATCATATTGCTTGAGTTTATCCCTCTACATCATCCATCTTTCTTAATGCGTTACTCTGTTCTTATGAACTTAATACTCTAGATGCATGTTGGATAGCGGTCGATGTGTGGAGTAATAGTAGTAGATGCAGGCAGGAGTCGGTCTACTTGTCGCGGACGTGATGCCTATATACATGATCATGCCTAGATAATCTCATAATTATTCGCTTTTCTATCAATTGCTCGACAGTAATTTGTTCACCCACCGTAATACTTATGCTATCTTGAGAGAAGCCACTAGTGAAACCTATGGCCCCGGGGTCTATCTTTTATCATATAAGCTTTCAATCTACTTTTATTTTGCATCTTTACTTTTTGCATCTATATTATAAAATACCAAAAATATTTTTATCTTATCTTACTATCTCTATCAGATCTCACTTTTGCAAGTGGCCGTGAAGGGATTGACAACCCCTTTATTGCGTTGGTTGCGAGTTCTTTGTTTGTTTTTGTAGGTGCGTGGGACTTTTGAGGAGCCTCCTACTGGATTGATACCTTGGTTCTCAAAAATTGAGGGAAATACTTACGCTACTTTGCTGCATCACCCTTTCCTCTTCAAGGAAAACCAAGGCAAGCTCAAGATGTAGCACCGTATCTTTCCACAGATTTATTGCTGCGACGTGGCAGACTTGGGCGAGGCTGCGGAGTGCTCGCTTACGTCTATTGTTTGAGGAGAAAGTCTCGACGATTGTCAGTACTATATTTTTATTCTCCGTGGGATGGTGCTCTGTGGTATTGTTGATGAGGAGGTCCTCGCAGCTCCTGGCCACCTGCCGGAGTATCCAACATGCTCTAAGGTTGTGTGTTGGTATGATGCCCGGTGTGCTATGAATTTTGCATGGCATGTTGAGCCATCCCTCCAGTACGGTTCCACGCCCTGTAAAGGGCTTTGGCTTCTTTGTAATTGGATTGGGTGACCTGCAAGAGCGCACCCTTTTAGTTTGGACGAGGGGTTTAGTGAGAGCCGGAGGATCCCAGAATTTTGTATGGGTTTTCCAGGCGCTTTCCATCGCACAGTACTTCTGTACTATGGCCGCCAAGTCGGCGAAGTGTGCTATGTCACGGAGACTTATGGCGTTGAGAATTCCCTTATCTGTGCAATTTTGGCAAAAGAATGAGATTGCGTCTTCCTCGCGACAGTCCTTAACCTTGTTCATTACAAGTAGGAATTTGGCCCAGAAGTGATGTATATCTTGGGGCTCTTGTCTAACGTGGGAAAGATCACTTGTGTCTGGGTGGGTGGGTAGAGTTAAGCCCAAATCCTGATTCGATCTGAGATCCAGGGGCAAAGGAGCCCCCGAGCTTGGAGGCTCAGTCTCCAGGATGTCACCCAATATTTGTGGCATGTTGCCCGATTCTAAGTTCGGAGCCTGGGCAATGTCCTCCCGTAAATGGGGATCCGGCTCGGAGAGCTCAGGAATCCGGACACAGTTCATCCTCAAAATAGAGGGAGAATCGTTGTTTTGTTCCTCTACTACCGCTATCTGGTGGGTGGTCGGCGGAGAGTTAATCTCCCTTTGTTCGGGTTTAACCCCGATCTGATCATAGTCCGTAGCGACTCCCAGGGCGGCGATGCGATCCAAGAGCTCGTTCAGGGAGGAGAGCTCTATTGGATCCATCTGCTCGGTGAATTCTGGGCTGACGTGAAGGCTGTTCTTGATGACCTGAGAAATCATCGTCGGCGTGGCGGCTGAACGGGCAGCCATGACAAAGCCGCCCAGCCGAGAGTCTGGCCTACAGCCAGGGTTCCTCCAGAGGTGACGTTGTCCTTAACAACAAGGCGAGCCATCAAGCCTTATCAGGACGGCACAGTGGAACTCTCAATGAAAGCACCAATGTCGGTGTAAAAACCCGCGGATCTTGGGTAGGGGGTCCCGAACTGTGCGTCTAAGGCTAATGGTAACAGGAGGCGGGGGACACGATGTTTACCCAGATTTGGGCCCTCTCGATGGAGGTAATACCCTACTTCCTTCTTGATTGATCTTGATGATATGAGTATTACAAGAGTTGATCTACCACGAGATCGTAGATGCTAAACCTTAGAAGCTAGCCTATGATTCTAATTGTTGTTGTCCTATGGACTAAACCCTCCGTTTATATAGACACCGGAGGGGGCTAGGGTTACACAGAGTCGGTTATAGAGAAGGAGATCTACATATCCGAATTGCCAAGCTTGCCTTCCACGCAAAGGAGAGTCCCATCCGGACACAGGACGAAGTCTTCAATCTTGTATCTTCATAGTCCAACAGTCCGGCCAAAGTATATAGTCCGGCTGTCCGAGGACCCCTTAATCCCGGACTCCCTCAGCAGCCAAGCTCCCGGACACCGTCAAGCGATTCAAACTACTCTGCAGAAGGACAGTCTAGCTCATCCAGAGCTCGACTAGCAATTTGGCCTCCGTCCCAGTCCTGACCAAGCGGCGACACTCGTGCCGCGCGTACATAACTACGCACTCAAAATACCATGGGCATAGACGAAGGCACAGCTAGATCATGGTCCATAATATGGCTCAACCGCTCCTGGATCCGCATACTTTTACTTTTCCTTTTTCTTTTCAGGTCTCTTTTCTTTCCCAGGTAGTTCCGGGTGACCTGATCGATGGACCTATAGAGGGACGGATACACCAAGATGGCAAGAAGCATTAACGTATGGCAAAAATTCCAGGTGATTTCTTTAAATAATCATTATACCTGTGTTGAGGACCCGCACGCAGCTCTCCCTTGGTTGGCGCATGTTAAATAGCCCTGGTGCTTATCACATTACTTGTACAAAATACGCTTTGACGTATTAATCAAACTACAATGAAAAATAGTTTGCGACACAAATTTTGCAGCATTAGCCTATTATTTCAATTTTTTCTTGTCTTGATATTTTTATCAAATTGCGCACGTACACTCTGGTACGCCTTAATTGGCCAGGGGCTTCCTTACGCCCCCATACGATAACAAAGT
This sequence comes from Triticum dicoccoides, assembly GCF_002162155.2. Lineage (NCBI taxonomy): Eukaryota > Viridiplantae > Streptophyta > Magnoliopsida > Poales > Poaceae > Triticum > Triticum dicoccoides. Next base: position 340,124,709 of record NC_041387.1, on the reverse strand, counting down.
CTGAACACTTTTTCATAGTACAGTTCGGCACCCCGAATTTATAGCATTATATGCATCGGCTCTGAATCATGTCTTTGGTCAATAGTTGGGTTGCCCGGCTCCTATGCTTACTACCTTACGTTCCGCTATATCAGCTAGGGTAGTAAAGGGAGAACTAATGCGATTGTGTCATGGTTCATCCGGATGAGCACCTCAGTAGAGAAAGCTGAAAACTGACTGCCATGATGAGGAGAGAGCCAGTCAGCTATTCGAGAGGTATCAAATCCATAGAGATTTTTTCTGCATTATGCGAGGTATCGGTTTTTTATCCGATCAGGTGTTTACAGCATCCCAAGTTCGGACTTACGAACACTAGGGGCTGCGCCTAAACTTCTATTGTCAAACTCCCATGGCTAAGTGAGGGTGATAAAGCCACATAGTCCGATTGCCTTATCCGTTGTGCTAAACACCTCCTTTTAAGGACCAAACTTTGGAGTAAAGAGTGTTTAGATTTATCCCGAACACCCCGGCACTATCTACGTGGGGGCAGAAGCCGACGACTAGCCAACTCTCAGATTTCACAATACGGCCACACAGGAGGTAAAATTTTAAATAACAAGCATTATATTACATAACGATCTTGTTTCATAATACATGACAGGATAACATGAATGCATTCACGGAAATATAACATCCTTTGCACACCGCTCCTCTATAATGCGGGACCCCTCCATGACATTATCAAAATACAGTTCGGGTGTGCGGTGCTCCTTGCCTACGGGCGGCCCTTTGGTCGCAACCTTCACGGCGTCCATCTTCCCCCATTGCATCTTCACTCGAGCGAAGCCATACGCATGCCTTCAATGCAGACCGACCGCTTGATGGCATCCAGCCGAGGGCAGGCATTTACTAGCCGCTTCACGAGACCGAAGTAGCTGTTGGGGATAGCTTCGGCAGGCCATAGCCGGATTATCAATCCTTCATGGCTAGTTCGGTCGCCTTGTGTAGTTCGACCAGCTATTTCAGCTGATCGCTCAACGGCACCGGATATTCTGGAGCAAGGTATTGCAACCAAAATAGCTTCTCTGTAGAGCTCCCCTCTTCGGCTCAGAAGAATTCTGCAGCGTCTGAAACACTGCGCGACAGATCCGCAAACGCCCCTGGAGAACTCCAAATCCGGGTCAGTAATAGGAACCTTTTCTTCAAATATTTGCTCTGCATAATAAAGGCCTTTCCCACCACAATTTTCTTGGCCTCCTGGATTTCTTGGAGGACGCCTAGGGCTTCAACCCGGGCATCGTGCGTGTTCTGGAGGGCCTTGTCCAGTTCAGACTTTTGATCCGCAAGGTCGTGCTCCAAGGACTCGTACTTCTTGACTGCGTCCTGGAGCTCCTACTGGACCTCACTGACCCTAGCCTCGTGCTTCTCATAGGAGGCCTTCTCCTTGGCCGCTTTCTCCTCGGCCTCGGCCAGCGCCTTATTGAGGGTTTCCACCTCGGTCGCTGCTCCTAAACAAATACAATGGCAGTTCAGCCACCACAATTTATTCATCCTTCCTGACTGTATACAAGGTTATTGCATACCTCGGCTACCCTCCAGCTGCTTTTCAACGCGGCTGAGCTCCTCCTCGGCCCGCTCCACTCTGCTTCAGTCCAGAGATCTCAGCAGTGCGAGAGGTCACAACCAGCAGCGACACCTGCTTATTCACATAAACATTTTAAGTTAGTCTCCTGCGAAAATTATTTGATCCTCTGTTTGGCTTTCCTTTCCGAACACTGGACAGCGTCAGGGGCTACTGTTTATACTATGACATTCTTTTTATAATTGCGTTGCTTACCTCAAAGCCCGTTAGAAGTCTTGTGCACGCTTCGGTTAGTCTGCTCTTCGCGGACTGGGTCCTCTCAATCACCATACCCATAAGGGTACGGTGTTCGTCAACAATGGAAGCGCCTTGCAGCGCTTCCAGTAAACTGTGTGGTGCCTCTAGATGGACAGAGGTCACTGCTGGAGTAGGCACGCCTCTCTCTTTCGAAAGAGGTGGCCTGCCAGATTCCGGAGCCGTATGGGTCCCCGGAACTGTATTCGACTGAGGGACAAATTCGATATGGCCCTCATCGTCGGTTTCCATGTGGGTTTGCTCCCCCATGTGTTCGGCAACCGAGGTTTCACCCTCCGGTGCCATCAGGGCGGCCTCCTGAGCCTCTCCCTGGAGTGGGATCCCTCGAGACAAGACCTTGGTGTTGTCCACGGCCTTGGGGGAGGAGGCCGCCGGAAGGGACCTGTTGTCCATCGCCTCTGGATCCAGCGAACCCTCCGAAGAGGAGGATAGCTCGAGGTTAGACCGAGCTGGACTATAAATACATAATTCAACACATTAAAACAATGAAATAAAGAGGCCGGATATATGAACGTGTCTGGACACTTACGATTTGGCCAGTGGCTTATCCCTGGGCTCCCACTCCTAGCTGTTGTCGGTGGCCACTGCGGAGCTGTCCGGAAGGGAGGTTATCCCCTTCTTGGACGCCTCGGCTTCCAGACGCGTGGAGGTCGTCCTTTTCTTTCTCCCCCCTGCAGGGGGGAATGGCTTTCTTCTTCCTCCTCCTCTTCCTTGTCGTCCTCGGATGCGGAGGAGTGAGCCTCGGCTTCTTTGGACCTCACGTCCGAATTGCCCTTGCGGTGGAGACCACCTCTGGTCCCCTTGGCTTTCTTCTTGGCCTTCTTCTTCGGCACCTGATAAGGCACCGGAACCAGCATCTTCATCAGAGGCGGGACTTCTGGGTCTTCGGGCAGTGGAGCCGGACAGTTAATGCGCTCCGCCATCTCTGTCCAAGCCTGAAAAAATTAATGGGGAGGCTTAGATACCTTCCTCGAGTATGCAAGTAAAGGGTATACCTTGAAAGCATGAAAGAAGTTACCAGACTAGTAGGGTGCGTCAAGTCATGCCCGTGATCCTCGGTCATGGGCGGCGGCGCCTCGTTGGCCTTGAAGAGCACCTTCCAGATATCTTCGTGCGTCATGCCGAAGAGCTCTAGTAGGGTCTGGTGCTTGGCCAGATCGAACTCCCATATATGGCAAGTCCGGCATTGGCACGGAAGGATCCGGCGAACAAGCATCACCTGGATAACGTTGACGAGCTTGATTCTCTTGTTTATCATGTTTTCGACGCACGTCTGGAGCCATGTCAGCTCGTCCGGGGAAGACCAGGTCAGGCTTTTCTCTTGCCAGGAGGTAAGCCGCATCGGGACTCCGGACCGGAATGCGGGAGCCGCGGCCCAGTTGGTGTCACACGGCTCTATGATGTAGAACCACTTTGGCTGCCACCCTTTGACAGGATCCACAAAGGAGCCTTCGGGCCATGTGAAATTGGGCATCTTACCTACCATGGCACCTCCGCACTCTTCTTGTTGGCCACTCACCACCTTCAGCTTCACATTGAAGGTCTTCAGCCATTGCCCGAAGTGAGGTGGGATGCGGAGGAAGGCCTCACACGCGACAATAAATGCTGAGATGTTGAGGATGGAGTTGGGGGCCAGATCATGGAAGTACAGCCCGTAGTAGAACATTAGTCCGCAGACGAACGGGTGGAGAGGGAATCCCAGCCCGTGGACGAAGTGTGAGAGGAACACTACTCTCTCCTGGGGCTCCGAGGTGGGGACGATCTGTCCCTCGACCGGAAGTCGATGAGCGATTTTCGTGGCCAAGTACCCGGCCTCCCAGAGCTTCATGATGTCCTTCTCCTTGACGGAGGAGGCCATCCACTTGCCTCCTGCTCCAGATCCGGACATGGTTGGAGTGCTTTTTTGAACAGAGAAGGCGAGAGATTGGGCACTGGAGCTCAAGAATGGATTGGCAGAGGAGAAAGAAGGCGTGGGTGAAAAAGGGTGGATCCTTATCCCTTTATAAAGGCAGGGAATATTACGTGCCTCCCCACTTGCCTTGAAACTCGCCTATTCCCCAAGGGTCGTGCAGGTGGCACGGTTGGGTTACGCATGCCCGTATTTGTCACATCCCTAGTCTGGTATGACCTAGACTAGCTAGTCATTTGTGCATCATGTTTAAATCTCATTTTAAATTTGAAATGAGGATTGGTGGAACCCTCAGAATCATTTTTGAAAATGACCCAAATAAAAATTTCTCCAAAAGGGTCCAAGAAAATGCTCATGTTGCTCTCTGAAAATATTGGACAGAGATAAAAATCAAACCAATATTTTTAGGAGCTCATGGATATTTAATTTTGGCCATTTGGATTAATCCGATAATTATTTGCTTTGGAAATATATTGTTATATATATGAAATATGGTCCAAAAATTATGCCATTTATAAAGGAGCTCTGGAATAATATGTCTAGCTCCTGCAAAAATTGGCATAAGGTAATAAAATGATTTAATATTTTATTTAAATCAAAACAATGTCAGAAAAATTAGAAAACAAAAATAAAAAGAAGGAGAAGCTTACCTAGGGCTCCCCCCCCCCTGTGCAGCCCAGCAGCAGGCCGGCCCAGCCAGCAGGCGGCCCAGCCCGCCCCCTCCTCTGTCGTCTTCGTCCTCGACAGAGGGAGGGGAGCGTGCCCGGCGCGCGCGCGCGCCACCGCGCCACGCCACCTCCCTCCCTGCTTGCCTGGAGCCTCCTCGTCGCCCTGGAACGCCGGAAGACGCCACGCAGCCCCCCCGTACCCTCTCACTC
>NC_041387.1:340067770-340119603 GCF_002162155.2 Triticum dicoccoides | reverse complement strand
CCCCCGATTCTTCCTCTCCTCTCCCTCGCTCTCTCTCTCCCGTGTCCGAACGCGTCGGTCGCCGCCGTTCGCCATAGCCATCGCCACCGGCCTCCCCTCGCCTCCCCGACACGCGCGGGAGCTCCGCCCCCTCGCCCTGAAGCTCCTCGTCGAGCCACGCACCTCCGGACGGCCTCCATCGCCGCCATCGCCATCGTCTTCCTCCTCGGGCTCCGCCGTCCGCCGCCGTCGATTCGCCGTCACTAGGTCTCCCCCGACCCCGCTGTGCTGCTCTGCGTGATCGCCGTGAGCTTCTTTCCGTTTCCCCTACCTTCTTCCCTTCTTTCCCGCGCCGCAGCCCCGTTCCCCACCATGGCCGAAGCCATCGCCGCCGCAGCTCCTCGCCGTCGTGGCCATAGCCGCCGCAGGCCGCAGCCGAGCTCGCCGTTGCACTCAGTGCACTCTGGCGAGTCACGCGGACCCGCTCGCAGCCTCCCTAGTGCCTCGCAGCCCGTTCCCGATCGAAGCCGAGCTCCGGCCGCCGCCGCGAGCTTTGCTCCGGCGAGCTCCGGCCTCCCCAGCTCCTCCCACCTGTCCCACCAGATGCGCAAGAGCCCGGGCTACGCCCCGGTGCTCTCCGACGCCGCCCCCGTGGCCTGTGGCGCGGACTCCGCCGCGTCCAGAGGTCGCCGGCGGCGAGCCCCGTCACCTGAGCCCTGCCATGTGGGCCCGGCCCGTCAGGTGATTAGCTTAGTGCTAATCACCGCTTAACTAACCCCCCTGACACTGACATGTGGGCCCCGGTGCCCCCTATCCTTTTAATTAAGTTAATTTAACCCATGTTTAACCCCCTGTCACTGACGTGTGAACCCCACACGTCAGGTTTGACCCGGACCAGCCCAGTTGACCGCCGACGTCGTGCTGACGTCATGCTGGCGCTATAATATGATTTCTGGAATTAAATTTAATCAGAAAATTCCAGAAATTGTTTTAAACTTCAAAAATTCATATCAATTCAACCGTAGCTCAGATTAAAATAATTTATATATGAAAAATTATCAGAAAAATGCAATCTTTCCATCTGTACTAGTTTCATGCATGACAAACCAACTTATACATGCTGAATATGAGAAAACACATTATGGCACATTAAGAGACTTAATTTTGGAGTTGCATTTGAACCTTTTGTTCAAATGGACTTCATTCAAATTGAATACTAGTTGCATTAGCTCAAACAGCATCACATCTACATGCCATGTTCATGCATCATATTGTTGCATATGATTGTGTATTGATTGCCGGCACCGTTCCTTCTCGATAGGTCCTGCTCCGGAGACGTTCCAGAGTACCTGTCTGTGAAGCAGTGCCTCCCTTGTTGATTTACCAGGCAAGCAAACCCCCTTGTTCTTTTCGATAAAACCCTACTCTCTCGCTCCTGCTCTCAGTTATTGCATTAGGACAACAACGATTCATATGCTACTTTGTGCTGCGGTAGTTGAACCCATTCCTCTGCATGACCTGTCATTGCCACAGTAAATAGTTGAAACCCACTAGCATGTGTAGGAGTTGATTGAAGCCATTGTTGTGTTCCTACCATGCTATGCCTGCTATTGCTTAGAGTTGTGTCAGGTCTGGTTCATTGGGAATGAATTGGAGTGTCACAATATGTTCTGATGCTGAGAGTGAAGTGTGTGAACACGATTTGGTAAAGGTAGCGGTGAGAGGCCATGTAGGAGTACATGGTGGATTGTCTCACTGGAACCGTCCTTAAGCACTAAGTTCTATGTATGTTGTCCAATGACTCGATACTACCACACATTGGAATGCTTAAGTGCCCCTCTCGACTTATTAGCCAACTTGATCTCTGTCCAGGAGTCGCAACTAGTTTCTGGTGTTTGTAGGTAGTGCTATTTTTCTACCAAGTGGCACCCGGCAGGGTGGGCTTGGGACAGACTAGGCACACGTGGCCCGGTGTACCGAGTGGCACCCGGTTGGTGGGCTCGGGAACCCTGCTCACATCGTTTGGGGCCGTGAGCGACACCCCGGCCGGATCTCCTTGCGGATGGAACCCGAATAGGCGATAAACCTGGATTAGAGTCTTGTGTGGTTAGTCAGGTCGTGGCCGACACCCTCGCCAGGCTTCCGCTTGAAGGTTGCCGAGATACATGACTTGTACATGGCGGTAAGTGGCGAGAGCGTCTATGAAGAAGTACACCCCTGCAGGGTTAACATGATCTATTCGAATAGCCGGGTCCGCGGTTATGGACTTCTTGGATGCTTACATGGTACATAGACAACTTGAAGTGGATACTCTAAAATGCTCAAGACAAGTGTGAGTGCTATGGATGGCCTTCTCGTAGGGAGACGGGGATGAATCCATAGTAGTGTATTGTATGGTGATTAGTGGACTCGTGTACGTTGTCTCACCTCCAGAGTTTCTGGTAGTCGTAGAACAGGATAGCCACAGAGTCAAAGCTGGCTTGCTGCAACTAAACCCCACATTACCCTCTTGATACAAATGCATGTACGATAGGATCTGATGTAAGTCTTGCTGAGTACCTTTGTACTCATGTTGCTTTATTTATGTTTTTGCAGCGGAGACTTCGGTCTTACTAGTGTTTTCGTGGACTTCGACTAGTAGCTAGTACCTCAGCTACGATCTTGATCGGATGTTGTAGATAGTCAGGCTTTCAGCCTTTTTCATTTATAGATGTCTGTACTCAGACATGTAATGCTTCCGTTTGTTGCTTGATTGCTCTGACTGTTGGGTCATGTGACCCCTGTTTGTAATAATGCTATGATGGCTCTTCTGAGCCTTAATCTATATGATTGTTGAGTTATGCTGTGATGCCATGTTGTACAGCACATACTTGCATGTTATGCGTACGTGTAATGTGTATTGCTATGTGTGGGATCTGACTATCTAGTTGTTTATTCTTAGTAGCCTCTCTTACCGGGAAATGTCTCCTAGTGCTTCCACTGAGCCCTGGTAGCTTGCTACTGCTCCGGAACACTTAGGCAGGCCGGCATGTGTCCTTCTTCGATCCTGTGTCTGTCCCTTCGGGGAAATGTCACGCGATGAATACCGGAGTCCTGCTAGCCCGCTACAGCCCGGTTCACCGGAGTCCTGTTAGCCCAGTGCTACAGCCTGGATTCACTCGTTGATGACCGACACGTTCGATGCTGGGTCATGGATGCCTGTCCCTGTAAGTTAGTGCCACTTTGGGTTTACGACTAGCCATGTCAGCCCGGGCTCTTTATCATATGGATGCTAGCGACACCATCATATACGTGTGCCAAAATGCGCAAAGGGTCCCGGGCAAAGGTAAGGCGACACCCGTGGGGATACCGTGCGTGAGGCCGCAAAGTGATATGAGGCGTTACATGCTAGATCGATGTGGCATTGAGTCGGGGTCCTAACAGCGCTGGTATCAGAGCCTGACTGCCTGTAGGATTACCAAGCCAAACTGGTCGAAGTCGAGTCTAGAAATTCTTTAGTTATGTAAGGGAATTGATTGTGGGTTGGAACGTAAGGCTCTTTTTACTCCTTATACCTCATGACCTTCTAATCTGAGTCGTCCTATCTTTCCGACGGGATTAAGGAACTAGTCTTCTCTTCCGTCTATCAGGATCACGTGTTACTACTCCGTAGTTCCATAGGATTGGTTGATCAGAGTCATACCCCAGTTCTGAGTATTTCCGGAGTAGTCTGTTTCGTATGATCTCAGAACCTTGAGTAATGCTGATGAGTATGTTATTGCCCCATTTCAGTAGGATGTCTCATTCTGAGCTTTTTACTGCCGTTATGCTGCCGGAATTTTCCTAGGAGTTCGAGAGATACTAATTCCTTGTCCTACATTCTACATTCTATAGTTGATGCTGATTCCGTCCCTGGTTTTCGTTTCTCAGGATGTCATCAAGTTCTATTGCTCGTAGCCGGAACCATGAGGATGGTAGGGATGAGGATCCTCCCGACCAGCCTTCGTTGACAGAGTTCATGCTAGAGATGGAGAGGAACAAGCGTGAGTCTAACCGTTTGTTGGCACGTATCGGAGAGAACACCGCACATCAGCTCAAAGGGTCTGCTACCATTCATGACTTCATTCGTTTGCATCCCCCCACCTTTCATCATTCCATAGAGCCACTCGATGCAGATGACTGGCTCCGTAGCATCACTCATAAGCTGCGTTCCGCGAGCGTAGCTGAAGATGACAAGGTCACTTATGCCACATACCACCTGGAAGGTCCTGCTAGTCTTTGGTGGCAGAACTATGAGGCTTTGCTTCCAGCTGGCCAGATTCCTACCTGGAAGGATTTCACTGAGGCTTTTCGCGAGCATCACATTCCCCAGGCCCTCCTTGATCGCAAGAGAGAAGAGTTCTGTAGTCTCACCCAGAGTAAGATGGCTGTTGATGCTTATAGCAGAGAGTTCGAGAACCTTGCCCGTTATGCCACAGAAGAAGTGTCCACGGACGCCAAGAAGCAGGCTAGGTTCCGAAAGGGTCTCAACCCCAAGTTGCGTCGTGATCTCCACCTGCATCATTGTGATACATTCCAAGCTCTTGTGAACAAAGCCATTAACGCAGAGACAGCTCAGCTCACTTACGAGGAGTCTCATAAGCACAACCGTGATTTGGGACCCTCCTCTGGCTCTAGTTCCCAGAAGCGCCGGATTTGGGTTCCAAACTCCGCTCTTCCTTCCGGTTATACACCGAGGTCATCTCATGTGGCGCCTCCTCCAGCTCAGTCGTATGTTCCACCCATGCCTACTGGTAGACCGTTTGTCAGTGCGGGTCCACGTCCAACCTCAGGGACTTGCTTCACATGCGGGAAGCCAGGGCACTATGCACGTGACTGCTCTCAGACTAGTTATGCTCCACCCCAGCCCGAGAAGACTGTTGGCTGTGTTAAGCCATCACGCAAGATGATCGGTGTCAAGTCAGCCCCCACTGAACGTGGACGTGTGCATCACGTCTCAGCTAAAGACGCTCATGATGATCCAGATGTCGTTCTTGGTACACTCCTTGTCAATTGTCACCCAGCATCAGTTCTATTCGATACTGGAGCATCTCACTCCTTCATTTCTGAAGGCTATGCTCGTTTGCACGATGTGTCATTTTGTGATATGCCAACTCCGCTTGAAATCCAAACCCCAGGGTCTAGATGGCAGACCACCAGAATCAGCCATGGTAACGAAATCCTTGTTGATAGACTTGTATTCCTTGCATCACTTGTAGCCCTCAAGTCCTCAGATATTAACATCATCTTGGGTATGGACTGGATGACAGCTCATCATGCCAAGATTGATTGTTACACAAGATCTGTTCAGCTTACACACCCATCTGGCAAGATAGTCACCGTCTCCACTAGAGTTACAAAGCGTCAGCTCTATTCTCTTAATGCCAGCCCCCTTCCAGACCTTGAAGATATCCCGGTAGTCCGTGACTTTCCGGATGTCTTTCCAGAGGAACTGCCAGGTGTTCCACCTGACAGACATGTAGAGTTCGTCATAGATCTTATCCCAGGAACAGCTCCAATCTCCCGGAGACCTTACAAGATGGCACCCCTAGAACTAGCCGAGCTTAAGAAACAACTCAATGAGTCCTTGCAAAAGGGTTTCATCCGTCCTAGTTCTTCTCCTTGGGCTTGCCCCGTCCTCTTTGTCAAGAAGAAAGACGGTACGGACCGGATGGTTGTTGATTATCGTCCCGTTAATTTGGTCACGATAAAGAACAAGTATCCGCTCCCCAGGATCAACGACCTGTATGATCAGCTCGCTGGATCCTCAGTCTTTTCCAAGATGGATTTAAGGTTAGGCTACCATCAAATCAAGATCAGAAACGGGGACATTCCCAAGACAGCTTTTGTCACTCGTTATGGCCAGTACGAGTACACCGTCATGTCCTTTGGTCTAACTAACGCTCCAGCTACATTCTCCCGCCTGATGAACTCGATCTTCATGGAGTACTTAGATAAGTTCGTCGTGGTTTACCTCGATGACATTCTTATTTACTCGAAGAACGAGGAAGAGCATGCCGAACATCTTAGACTTGTGTTAGAAAAACTCAGAGAGCACCGCCTTTATGCCAAGTTCTCCAAGTGTGAATTTTGGTTGCCAGAAGTGACCTACCTAGGCCACGTAATCTCTGGTAAGGGCATTGCTGTCAATCCCGAGAGAGTCAAGGCCGTTCTCGATTGGACTCCACCTGAAACAGTCAAACAAGTTAGGAGTTTCCTTGGTCTAGCCAGCTATTGTCGCCGCTTTGTTGAAAACTTCTCCAAAGTAGCCAAACCCCTCACGGAACTTCTCAAGAAAGATAAAAAGTTTGAGTGGTCCCCACAGTGTGAGTACAGTTTTCAGGAACTGAAAAGACGCCTGACTTCTGCTCCCATACTTGTACCACCGGATTTCACTAAAGACTTTATTATCTACTGCGACGCCTCACGACAGGGACTAGGTTGCATTCTTATGCAGGATCGTCATGTGGTTGCCTATGCATCTCGACAGTTGCATCCACATGAGGATAATTATCCTACACATGATCTAGAGCTTGCAGCCGTAGTCTATGCACTTAAGACCTGGCGACATTACCTCCTTGGTAAACGTTGCGAGATCTACACCGATCACCAGAGTCTCAAGTATATCTTCACCCAACCGGACCTGAACCTTAGGCAAAGACGTTGGTTGGAGTTGATTACAGATTATGATCTAGGGATTACCTACACCCCAGGCAAAGCCAATGTCATGGCTGATGCGCTAAGCCGTAAATCCTATTGCAACAATCTCATGTTGCAGCAAGGCCAACCACTTCTCCATGAGGAATTTTGTAAGCTTAATCTTCACATAGCTCCTCGCGGATTTCTTTCTACCTTGGTGGCGAAACCTACCCTTGAGGATCAGATCATCTCTGACCAGAAGTTTGATAGGGGGGTTATCCGCATTAAGAGAAACATTAAGAAGGAAATTGGTGGGTGTTTCTCTATGGATGATCGTGGTGTTGTTTTCTTTGAGAATCGCTTGGTGGTTCCCAAGAATCAACATCTGCGACAATTGATTCTTAAGGAGGCGCATGAATCTCCTCTCACGATTCATCCCGGTAGTACTAAGATGTATCAGGACCTATGCCAGAGGTTCTGGTGGACTAGGATGAAGAGAGAAATTGCTGAGTTCATTGCTAAATGTGACGTTTGTCGTCGCGTTAAGGCAGAGCATCAAAGGCCTGCTGGCACCCTTCAGCCTTTAGCTATTCCTGAATGGAAATGGGATAAAGTTGGTATGGACTTCATCACCGGCTTTCCCAGGACCAAGAGAGGGAATAACGCTATCTTCGTAGTCGTTGATCGTCTTTCCAAAGTGGCTCACTTCCTTCCTGTTCGAGAAAATATCACTGCTAGTCAGCTTGCGGACTTATATATTTCTCGAATAGTGTCACTTCATGGTGTTCCACTAGAGATCAATTCAGACCGTGGCAGTCTTTTCACTTCTCATTTCTGGGAGAGTTTCCAAACTGCCATGGGAACCCATCTTTCTTTCAGTACCGCTTTCCACCCTCAATCAAGTGGTCAGGTGGAACGGGTCAACCAAATTCTCGAAGACATGCTTAGAGCTTGCGTTATCTCATTCGGTATGGATTGGGAGAAATGTCTTCCTTTTGCCGAGTTTGCCTATAACAATAGCTATCAATCCAGCCTCAAGAAAGCTCCTTTTGAGGTTCTCTATGGACGAAGATGTCGAACACCTTTGAACTGGTCAGAAACCGGTGAAAGACAATTCTTTGGACCGGACATGATCCAGGAGGCAGAAGAGCAAGTTCGCATCATTCGTGAGAATTTGAAAACAGCCCAATCTCGTCAAAAGAGCCAGTATGACTGTCGTCATAAGGAAGTGGCTTACGAAATTGGCGACAAGGCTTACCTTCGGGTTACTCCTTTGAAGGGTACCCATCGTTTCGGTATCAAGGGCAAGTTGGCTCCTCGTTACATTGGTCCTTTTCGTATTCTCGCGAAACGAGGAGAGGTTGCCTATCAATTGGAACTACCCCCACATCTTTCTCGAATTCATGATGTCTTCCACGTCTCTCAACTCAGGCGTTGCTTCTCGGATCCCATCCGCGGAGTGGACCACGAAACGCTTGATCTCCAAGATAACCTCACCTACCGAGAGTACCCGGTTCGCATTCTTGATCAAGCAGAGCGTGTCACTCGACGTCAGAACATCAAGTTTCTCAAAGTTCAGTGGTCTCATCATTCCGAGAGAGAAGCTACTTGGGAACGAGAAGATCGTCTTCGACTGGAGTACCCCGCTTTCTTTCCGTCGACCCCTGAATCTCGAGACGAGATTCTTTCAAGTGGGGGCGAGTTGTCACATCCCTAGTTTGGTATGACCTAGACTAGCTAGTCATTTGTGCATCATGTTTAAATCTCATTTTAAATTTGAAATGAGGATCGGTGGAACCCTCAGAATCATTTTTGAAAATGACCCAAATAAAAATTTCTCCAAAAGGGTCCAAGAAAATGCTCATGTTGCTCTCTGAAAATATTGGACAGAGATAAAAATCAAACCAATATTTTTAGGAGCTCATGGATATTTAATTTTGGCCATTTGGATTAATCCGATAATTATTTGCTTTGGAAATATATTGTTATATATATGAAATATGGTCCAAAAATTATGCCATTTATAAAGGAGCTCTGGAATAATATATCTAGCTCCTGCAAAAATTGGCATAAGGTAATAAAATGATTTAATATTTTATTTAAATCAAAACAATGTCAGAAAAATTAGAAAACAAAAATAAAAAGAAGGAGAAGCTTACCTGGGGCTCCCCCCCCCCTGTGCAGCCCAGCAGCAGGCCGGCCCAGCCAGCAGGCGGCCCAGCCCGCCCCCTCCTCTGTCGTCTTCGTCCTCGACAGAGGGAGGGGAGCGTGCCCGGCGCGCGTGCGCGCCACCGCGCCACGCCACCTCCCTTCCTGCTTGCCTGGAGCCTCCTCGTCGCCCTGGAACGCCGGAAGACGCCACGCAGCCCCCCCGTACCCTCTCACTCCCCCGATTCTTCCTCTCCTCTCCCTCGCTCTCTCTCTCCCGTGTCCGAACGCGTCGGTCGCCGCCGTTCGCCATAGCCATCGCCACCGGCCTCCCCTCGCCTCCACGACACGCGCGGGAGCTCCGCCCCCTCGCCCTGAAGCTCCTCGTCGAGCCATGCACCTCCGGACGGCCTCCATCGCCGCCATCGCCATCGTCTTCCTCCTCGGGCTCCGCCGTCCGCCGCCGTCGATTCGCCGTCACCAGGTCTCCCCCGACCCCGCTGTGCTGCTCTGCGTGATCGCCGTGAGCTTCTTTCCGTTTCCCCTACCTTCTTCCCTTCGTTCCCGCGTTGTAGCCCCGTTCCCCACCATGGCCGAAGCCATCGCCGCCGCAGCTCCTCGCCGTCGTGGCCACAGCCGCCGCAGGCCGCAGCCGAGCTCGCCGTTGCACTCAGTGCACTCTGGCGAGTCACGCGGACCCGCTCGCAGCCTCCCTAGTGCCTCGCAGCCTGTTCCCGATCGAAGCCGAGCTCCGGCCGCCGCCGCGAGCTTTGCTCCGGCGAGCTCCGGCCTCCCCAGCTCCTCCCACCTGTCCCACCAGATGCGCGAGAGCCCGGGCTACGCCCCGGTGCTCTCCGACGCCGCCCCCGTGGCCTGTGGCGCGGACTCCGCCGCGTCCAGAGGTCGCCGGCGGCGAGCCCCGTCGCCTGAGCCCTGCCATGTGGGCCCGGCCCGTCAGGTGATTAGCTTAGTGCTAATCACCGCTTAACTAACCCCCCTGACACTGACATGTGGGCCCCGGTGCCCCCTAACCTTTTAATTAAGTTAATTTAACCCCTGTTTAACCCCCTGTCACTGACGTGTGGACCCCACACGTCAGGTTTGACCCGGACCAGCCCAGTTGACCGCTGACGTCGTGCTGACGTCATGCTGGCGCTATAATATGATTTCTGGAATTAAATTTAATCAGAAAATTCCAGAAATTGTTTTAAACTTCAAAAATTCATATCAATTCAACCGTAGCTCAGATTAAAATAATTTATATATGAAAAATTATCAGAAAAATGCAATCTTTCCATCTGTACTAGTTTCATGCATGACAAACCAACTTATACATGCTGAATATGAGAAAACACATTATGGCACATTAAGAGACTTAATTTTGGAGTTGCATTTGAACCTTTTGTTCAAATGGACTTCATTCAAATTGAATACTAGTTGCATTAGCTCAAACAGCATCACATCTACATGCCATGTTCATGCATCATATTGTTGCATATGATTGTGTATTGATTGTCGGCACCGTTCCTTCTCGATAGGTCCTGCTCCGGAGACGTTCCAGAGTACCTGTCTGTGAAGCAGTGCCTCCCTTGTTGATTTACCAGGCAAGCAAACCCCCTTGTTCTTTTCGATAAAACCCTACTCTCTCGCTCCTGCTCTCAGTTATTGCATTAGGACAACAACGATTCATATGCTACTTTGTGCTGCGGTAGTTGAACCCATTCCTCTGCATGACCTGTCATTGCCACAGTAAATAGTTGAAACCCACTAGCATGTGTAGGAGTTGATTGAAGCCATTGTTGTGTTCCTACCATGCTATGCCTGCTATTGCTTAGAGTTGTGTCAGGTCTGGTTCATTGGGAATGAATTGGAGTGTCACAATATGTTATGATGCTGAGAGTGAAGTGTGTGAACACGATTTGGTAAAGGTAGCGGTGAGAGGCCATGTAGGAGTACATGGTGGGTTGTCTCACTGGAACCGTCCTTAAGCACTGAGTTCTATGTATGTTGTCCAATGACTCGATACTACCACACATTGGAATGCTTAAGTGCCCCTCTCGACTTATTAGCCAACTTGATCTCTGTCCAGGAGTTGCAACTAGTTTCTGGTGTTTGTAGGTAGTGCTATTTTTCTACCAAGTGGCACCCGGCAGGGTGGGCTTGGGACAGACTAGGCACACGTGGCCCGGTGTACCGAGTGGCACCCGGTTGGTGGGCTCGGGAACCCTGCTCACATCGTTTGGGGCCGTGAGCGACACCCCGGCCGGATCTCCTTGCGGATGGAACCCGAATAGGCGATAAACCTGGATTAGAGTCTTGTGTGGTTAGTCAGGTCGTGGCCGACACCCTCGCCAGGCTTCCGCTTGAAGGTTGCCGAGATACATGACTTGTACATGGCGGTAAGTGGAGAGAGCGTGTGTGAAGAAGTACACCCCTGCAGGGTTAACATGATCTATTCGAATAGCCGGGTCCGTGGTTATGGACTTCTTGGATGCTTACATGGTACATAGACAACTTGAAGTGGATACTCTAAAATGCTCAAGACAAGTGTGAGTGCTATGGATGGCCTTCTCGTAGGGAGACGGGGATGAATCCATAGTAGTGTATTGTATGGTGATTAGTCGACTCGTGTACGTTGTCTCACCTCCAGAGTTTCTGGTAGTCGTAGAACAGGATAGCCACAGAGTCAAAGCTGGCTTGCTGCAACTAAACCCCACATTACCCTCTTGATACAAATGCATGTACGATAGGATCTGATGTAAGTCTTGCTGAGTACCTTTGTACTCATGTTGCTTTATTTATGTTTTTGCAGTGGAGACTTCGGTCTTACTAGTGTTTTCGTGGACTTCGACTAGTAGCTAGTACCTCAGCTACGATCTTGATCGGATGTTGTAGATAGTCAGGCTTTCAGCCTTTTTCATTTATAGATGTCTGTACTCAGACATGTAATGCTTCCGTTTGTTGCTTGATTGCTCTGACTATTGGGTCATGTGACCCCTATTTGTAATAATGCTATGATGGCTCTTCTGAGCCTTAATCTATATGATTGTTGAGTTATGTTGTGATGCCATGTTGTACAGCACATACTTGCATGTTATGCGTACGTGTAATGTGTATTGCTATGTGTGGGATCTGACTATCTAGTTGTTTATTCTTAGTAGCCTCTCTTACCGGGAAATGTCTCCTAGTGCTTCCACTGAGCCCTGGTAGCTTGCTACTGCTCCGGAACACTTAGGCAGGCCGGCATGTGTCCTTCTTTGATCCTGTGTCTGTCCCTTCGGGGAAATGTCACGCGATGAATACCGGAGTCCTGCTAGCCCGCTACAGCCCGGTTCACCGGAGTCCTGTTAGCCCAGTGCTACAGCCTGGATTCACTCGTTGATGACCGACACGTTCGATGCTGGGTCATGGATGCCTGTCCCTGTAAGTTAGTGCCACTTTGGGTTTACGACTAGCCATGTCAGCCCGGGCTCTTTATCATATGGATGCTAGCGACACCATCATATACGTGTGCCAAAATGCGCAAACGGTCCCGGGCAAAGGTAAGGCGACACCCGTGGGGATACCGTGCGTGAGGCCGCAAAGTGATATGAGGCGTTACATGCTAGATCGATGTGGCATTGAGTCGGGGTCCTGACAGTATTGATGAGAATCCTGCAATAAGGGGACACGATCTCTGCTTTGAAATGACTTGCCAGTAAAACCGCACCTCAAAATACGGAGTAGCATCCTAAAAATGGTCCGAATAATGACCGAGCAATGGCGCGATGTCACGCTACAAAAAGTTGTCAGCGGATTGGACTCGTGGAATATTGTACTCTCTACAGTTGTGTGTGGTATTCGTTTTGCAGAGCCGGATACGTTTTCAGTGTCCAAAGACTATTGTGGAGTAATCGGAGGAGGAATCCGCCTTGCAATGTCGAAGACAATCTACATGCCGGACTCATCGTCATTGAAGCCTGGTTCAGGGGCTACTGAGGGATTCCTGGATTAAGGGGTCCTCGGACAGCCGGACTATTAACATGGGTCGGACTGTTGGGCTATGAACAAACAAGACAGAAGACTTCTCCCCGTGTCCGGATGGGACTCTCCTTTGCGTGGAAGGCAAGCTTGGCGATTCAGATATGTAGATTCCTTTCTCTGTAACCGACTTTGTACAACCATAGTCCCCTCCGGTGTCTATATAAACCGGAGGGCTTAGTACATAGGGCACAATCATAATCCCATAGGCTAGACTTCTAGGGTTTAGCCATTATGATCTCGTGGTAGATCAACTCTTGTAATACTCATATTCATCAAGATTAATCAAGAAGGAAGTAGGGTATTACCTCCATAGAGAGGGCCCGAACCTGGGTAAACATCGTGCCCCCCGTCTCCTGTTACCATCGACCTTAGACGCATAGTTTGGGACCCCCTACCCGAGATCCGCCGGTTTTGACACTGACACCCTAGTTCCCAGAACACCGACACTCACCATCGTCCACTGCATTGGTGCTCTAGGTGCGGCATGCTCAATGTGGTCAACATTGAACAAACAACAACCATCAAAATAGGGATGTACATGGAGAGGCTGGCAGTAGGGGACCCCATGGTCCATGGCCGCACGCAAGCAACTGCCTCCTTATTACGCGAAAAAATTATTCCTCCCACTGACATCTGGGGCACACCAGTTCGAAGGCTAACCTGTGGGCCTACTAAGTTCATGCGGACGCAGGGCTTTGTCAACTTAGTCAACAAACAATTCTAGTAGCAGTCACTGTTGGATTTTAATCGAACGGTCCTGCTGCTTCTTCAATGCCTGATCTTCTTGCACCAGCCGCACAAACCAGCGCTGACGGGACTGCCTACTCTTGCCTCCAGTGGCCAGCTGTGCTGCTGCACATGCCTCATGGCCCCACCCTACTCCCACCACTGGCCACGCCTTCCCTCTACTCACCCACACCCCCTATTATTCTCCGGCGACGGCAGCCTCAAACCACAGCTGAACCAGTTAACCCTCGTACTCCCCTCTGCGTGGGCATCCACTGCTACGTATTCCCCGGCTCTGGGTCGTTCCCTTCCTAGGTCGCGCCATCATCCACCACCTTGGTGCTCTCAGATGGTACGGTGTCGTCAACGCGGTCAACGAATGACAACCATCAAAAGAGGACTGTAAGTAGAGAGGCTGACAGCTGGGTCCATTGCCGCACATAAGGAAGTGCCTCCTTATTACTTGCAAAATAATGATTCCTCCACCTGTCAGCTCGGACCTATCAGAAAGGACTCTGTATTTCATGAAAAACCGTTCCCCCTGATAGCTGGGACCCATCGGCTTTATCTTTGCATGGAAGGAATTGCCTTCTTACCCCCTGACAGCTGGGACCCACCAGGTTGAAGCGAAGGTAGCGTTATCTGTCTGGCTGCAAACATGTACGTACATAGCAGTCGATCGGTCTCTCTGCAGTGATGTACCATGGCCGAGTAAGGAGCAACACATGTTGAAGTAGAGGCACCGATGTAGCATGTCACGCAGTCCCGTCTATGTCGTGTACACGTACGTACAACCACGCTGCAAGATACTAAATATTGCTACGTACGTACATATGAGTGGGGTCTCTAACGTGTGCAGCGACATCATCCTGTTCATTAGGAGCCAGCCGGCTTGGATGGAACAATCGGAACGGGGTCTGGCGTAAAGCAAACCGAGGAAAACGGCCTTCTGTTCGACCGCGTACGGTCGAAACGGGGTCCTGTTCATCGGGAAGGGCCTGGCGTACCGCAGAACATAGGAATCGGACTTGTGTTCGAGCTCCTACGGTCGAAACAGGGTGTTGTTGATCGGGAGGGGTGTGGCATACCGCAAAACAGAGGAAACGGACTTGTGTTTAAGCGCCTACGGTCGAAACGGGGTCCTGTTCATCGGGAGGGGTGTGGCATACCACAAAATGGGACTCCACGGGCTATTGCTCATCCATCGTCTACTGCCTCACTCCAACTTCCACGGACTACTGTTCATTCACCGTCAACTTCCTCCAGCCTCCACCTACTATTGTTCATCCATCATCGACTTCCTCCAGCCTCTACCAGCTACTGTTCACCATGGTGTCCTGTTCATCCAGCCTCCACCGGCTACTGTTCAACCAACCCTCCACACGGGATCCTGTTCAACCAGCCCTGCACGGGGACCTGTTCAACTAGCCCTCCACAGGGTCATGTTCATCTAGCCTCCACCGGCTATTGTTCAACCAGCCCTCCACGGGGTCCTGTTCATCCACCCCCAACCAGCTCGGGTGTGTGTGGCGGCCTCCTCGATCGGGGTCCAGTTCATCCAGCGGCAACGGCATACTACTACTACCACGGGGGGCCTATTCATCCAACCCCCACCAGAAATTTTTCATCCAACCCCCAACAACGGTCGATGTTCATCAAGAGTAAGCAGGTTCAATCGGCTTCAATTAGCAGCAGTAGCGAAGGAATCGCCCGGGTTCGATTAATAACCAGGGATCGATCGCTCAGGTTCAGTAACATAGCTAGTGCAATCGCTTGGGTTCAGTAAACCAACACCTCGCTCGAGTTCAGTTAGAGCCAACGCCTCACTCGGGTTCTGTCAAAGCCCAATGCCTCGCACACACGCACGTACATGTACGAGAGAAACACACAAATTTCCGTGCATCGCTCGGCCCAGACCACCCACCGTAACCGGGAACTCCCCGATATTTTCCTAGCTCTCGCTTCTACCACAATTTTTCCATCATGGACGGCCCAAATAATGTCATGCAAGTGCGTCAATGGCCCGCCTAGGAAGAAAAGCCCATTTTCTGTCATGATTTTTTGTCAAAGAAGTAGGATCCCACCACATCTATGATTGTTGGATTTCGGGTTCCGGGAGACCCTTGAGGTTTGAAGTCTGGGGTGCGCATGAAGATCTTTCCCCTACCAACTCACGTTTTGAAGGCTCGCAAGGAATCTAAGCTAGAAAGAAGAACACACAAGGGACATGAGGTTTATACTGGTTCAGGCCACCATTGTGGTGTAATACCCTACTCCAGTGTGTGGTGTGGTGGATTGCCTCAGGGGCTGATGATGAGCAGTACAAAGGAGAACAGCCTCGCGAGGGGCTGTTCTTGAGCTGGTGCGATGAACTGCTTGGGTGAGTTCAATCGCTTCTCTCTCTCTCTCTCTCTTTCTGATTGATCCGTCCCTTGCCCTGTGGTGGCTAGCTCTATTTATAGAGGGAGGCCCTGGGCCTCTTCCCAAATAATGAGCGTGAAGGGTGCCAACAATTGGCCATTTTGAAGGGGAACATCTAGTACACTTATCCTGACTAAAGTTGGTCTTCGGCTGCCAAAGGCTCTGACGATGACGCCGTCCTGGGCTCCACGATGACCTCCATCCTGCCGTTTTGCTGGTCTTGGTCTTGTTGCACTGAAACGGTAACCTTTGCCTGATGCCTTGGCCTGTGCTTGCCCCCTTTGCACCGAAAGGGAAACAAGGACACTGCGCAGGCCGGTGCCCGCGGGCGCCCACCTGGCACCCTCCTGGTTTCGGTCGTCATGGCTTGCGTCACGGGCTCCTCACGAAGTGCCCTTGCCTTGATCTCTCCGCCTCCTCGCGAGCCTGCCTAATGAGGCCGCTCCTGAGGAAGCTTCCTGTCGTCTGCCCCGCGAGGCTTGGCCCCTCGTGCGGGTCTTGAGCTTGAGCTGATGAAGCTGGGCCGCACTGGCCCCCCACTTGAGCCACGCCACAGGCCGCAGGCAGGCAAGTCTGGGGACCCCCGTTCCCAGAACGCCGATAGTAGCCCCCGGGCCCAAGGCGCGCCCGGACTTGGCTTAGCAGAGAAGCGAAGGGGCAAATGCGAAGTGCCGCGGGCCCCAATAGCATGCGGCCTTGGGCGCCACGTGGCGATTGATTGGACGTGGGCGTCTCCACTCCCGCACGACACCTCGGCAATTGCACAACTAACAAAAGGGGTGTCCGGGCCAGACTTACCTGCTTCGTTCTCGTTCGCCTTGCTCCAGATCCCCTTTCTCGCTCTTCTCCTTCTTGCTTCCGAAATTCTCCAGATCTGTCTCGATCCCTTCCATC
The DNA here is from genome assembly GCF_002162155.2 of Triticum dicoccoides. Classification (NCBI taxonomy): domain Eukaryota; kingdom Viridiplantae; phylum Streptophyta; class Magnoliopsida; order Poales; family Poaceae; genus Triticum; species Triticum dicoccoides. The sequence continues at coordinate 340,102,755 of NC_041387.1, read as the reverse complement.
CGGCAAGCCATGGTGCCTCGCAAGACCCCGACCGAGGCCTGGTACTCGCCGGCTCTGGATCCCCCGAATGTGTCGGAGAAGAATCTCGCCCTCACACGCCTGATGATGGTGGCGCAGGGCAACGAGGGAGCGACTATGCTCAAGGCCGGATCCGACCAGCCTGAAGGCAAGGGGAGCACCTTCTACCCGCTCTTTGTGAGCGCCATCATCACCGGTCCAAGGCCTCCTTTTTCCGAGTTCTTCTTTGCTGTTCTTCGCCAATACAACTTGCAAGCTCTGCACCTCCACCCCAACTCTGCTCTTCTCCTGGCGATTTTCGCCTACTATTGTGAGGCTCACGTTGGAGTGAGGCCCTCAGTGGCCTTGTTGCGTCATTACTTTTACCTCTGGGTTTCTCCTGCCCACATCACCACATACGCGAGCTTTATCGCATAGTCCAACTCCAATGCCATCTCGAAGCCTGGGAAGAAGATCGAAGGCTTCCGGAACAAGTGGGTCATGGTGGATGTCGGCCGCATCCACCCCCGACTGGTGCTGCCTACGGGGCAGCCCAAGGCCGTTGATGCGTGGTCTCGCGCGGAGCTTGTCGACCTCCGGGCAAAGGTGGTGCTTAAGAGGATGAACGCGGACCTGAGGCCAGGCAACTTGGGGGCGGCGAAGCTGGCCGGGGCTACGCTCCTGAGGGAGTTCTTGGAGCACCGGGTGGCTCCACTCCGGGAGCACTCGCTCCCATTATGGAGGCTTGGGGAAGCAGATGCCGCCCTTCGCCTGAGCTCTGAGGCCCTAGCCGATGAAGATCTGGTCGCGGCTCTCCATTCCTTCGTCGGGGAGACGTGGCGAGCCCGGTGGGCGCTCCCGTCCCCCTGTTCCTTTGCGGCGACTGGGAGCAGGTGGTGAATGCCATGCCCACCTTCAATGGTGAGGGGCTGGTGCCCGCAGAAGCTCCCGGGGATCTAGCGGCTTTGGTGACGGTGAACGTGTCCTCCGGCGACTCCAGCGGGAGTGAGGAGGAAGAAGAGTCAGACTCTGAGGCGACTGGCGAGGAGTCGGAGGAGTCCTTCCCTCGGCGCAGGTCCCGCGCCCTCCGCTCCATGCCGGACGACGACGAGGCCGGTGCCAGGCGAGGAGGGGAGGATTCTCCCTTGGTCCCGAGGAAGGGCAGGTCGGGGCTGGTTCTCCCAGGGTCTGCTCTGGTCCCGGGGCGGTCTCAGGCCAGCTCTGGCCCTCCCGACGCGCCTTCTGCCTTTGGGCCTCCCAAAGCCGATCCCAGCTGTTGGCTCTCGGGCTTCAAGTTTGGCCGGAGGCTGTTTGAGTCCGCGAACGACGACCAGTAAGTGCTCGGTCCGTGCTTTGCCTTGTTTCTACCGCCGAGGCTTGACGTCTGCATTCTTTTGGCCAGGACGGCACCTGCAGCGAAAAGGTTGAAAGGGGCTTCTACGGCCCTGCTTGAGGCGAGTTCGTCTACCAGGGCAGCGCCTTCATCTGCGGGGAAAGGAGGCATCGAGGCTCGTGCCTCTCCTGCCCGATCGTCTTGGCGAGCCTAGCAGGGACACACTGGCGAGGAGTTAGCCCCCGTGGCCCTGATGACTTTGGAGGTGCCTGTGCTTGATGCTGCCGCTGGGGTGTCCAAGGCCCAGGGGCCTCTTTCCTCCCAAGCCGTGATCACACTGTCGTCCTCTCCGCCTGCTCCACCGGCTCCCGTCTCTTCTGATCCCTCTGCCTCCCTGGACCAGGCTGCCAACGAACTGAGCCGGCTACAGAAGGATCTTCGGAGCGCGGACCCCCGCCTGGTGGTCGGGCGCCTGGAGCTAGCTTCTGGCTGGGCCCGTTCTACCGCCTCCGTCCGAGAAGCGCTGAGCTAGGCCATGTCGGCCTCCGATGGGGAGAAGCAGGCCGCCTGCCAGGGGCCGCTCGTGACGCTGCCTTGGGCGATGCTGCGGATGCCCAGGGCCGCTGCAAGGCGCTGGAGGTCGAGCTGCAAGGCCTGCGCGACGAGCTCGCCAAGGAGGTCCGCAGCCGCCAGGAGAAGGAGAAGGAGATGAAGGATCGGGAGGCTGCCGTCAGGGACCGAGACGCCGAGCTCGATGACTGTCATGGCCGATTGGAGACGCTGGAGCAGGCGCTGAAGGCGGAGAGGACCGAGCTAGACGGCAAGGCGAAGGTCCTGGCCGAGGATCGAGTGGCCTTCGCGAAGCTGGAGGAGAAGGCTCGCGCCGCGCTGAAGACGCTTTATGAGGGCGACTTAGAGAAGTCGTTGGCTGGTGCAGAGGACGGCCCCGCCGAGATGCTTCCCTTTCTGGTCCGTGCACTTGAAGATGTCACAGACGGCCTTGGTCCTACGGCCGAGGCCAAGGCACGTGCCCTGTCTTCTGCAGCGCTGACGCGTGTCCTCAGCCACATCTACCTTCGCGGCCCCAATGTCGACCTCGACAGCCTGCTGGAACCCATGAGCAGCGACCTTGCCGTTGCCGCTGCTGAGGCCATGAAAGGCCGAGCCGAGGCTTTACTGGGGAGGTTCCGCGCCTTCGGCACCTTGCCCAAGCGCGATGCCGCCAGCGCCGCGGCCTCAGAATGTGGAACCGCCCAGCGTGACTCCACCACAGGTGGTGGCGCCACTGGGAAGTGATCCCTTTGCGGCTTCTGTCATGTTTTAATTCCTGCAACATGCACCATGCCTCTGGAGGCTTTTAAACTTGTGTTTGGCGTTGTGAAACAATCTATGGATTGTAATATTTGCTTTTGAATTCCCTGGAATTTGCATTTCTCCCTCCTATTTGCTTGTGTTCTACATTGGCAGGGCCCGGCCCCGCGCATACCTCAGCCGCCGTTAGCCCCAACCGGAAACCAGGACGGGACTAAGGAGTGAGGGGCTATGTGGTAAGTTAGGCTCCTGAGTCGCGATGCTCAGGAGTCCCCCTTGACGCGCGAACATCAAGTAGGGAAGGGAGGCATAGGAGTGGATTTGTCATTCTACGTCGGCAGGGTCCGGCCCCGCGCATACCTCAGCCGCTGTTAGCCCCGACCGGAAACCAGGACGGGACTAAGGAGTGAGGCGCTACGTGACCAGTTAGGCTCCTGAGTCGTGATGCTCAGGAGTCCCCCTTGACGTTCAAACGAGTTTTCATACCTTGGCTCCGCTCGGGGAGGGGCGCGCGACGACCAGGTCCGAGGGACCTGGCTGGGTGGCGTGCGCTCGGGCGTGGCCCGGGCGTGGCCCCCGTGTCCAGCCCCCTCGTGTGGCGCTCCCGAGGGGAGGCGTTGTGACAGTGCCGGAGACTGAGCTCTGGGCTCCCTGAGGTTGGTACGGCCGTGGGCCGCCCTCAGTTGTTTATCACCAGCGCGAAGCATAGTGCTTCCGTATGTGTACGGGCATAGCCGCTCCTCGGCAGTGTCATCAGCCAGCGCGGAGCATGGTGCTTCCACTGGAGCATGGGAGGGGGGCTCCCCTCCGGGAGGAGCCCCAGGGGCGTGTACAGCCCCGCCCTGACACGTGGCCGGCACGGTAGGGCTAGGAAAGGTGTATCTGGGCACCCGTGAGCCAGTGCGGGACTCACGAGGCCCTACCTCGAGGCGGTTTGCACCTGGCTCTGGGCCTTTATCAATGGTGTGTTCCTGCAAGGTGGTTAGAATGCAAATGCTCTACGTCCTTAGGTCCCGGCCCTCGAGCGAGCTCAGCCGCCGCTGGTGTGACAGGTCGCGATTCCGTGGGTCAATGCCAGGGGGTGAGGGCTGGAGAGCCAGTAAGAGCCCATGAGTCGTGATGCTCAGGTACCCCCCTTTTAACGTGCAAGCGTTTTGCATGAGAGTGGAGAGGTTCGTGATAAGTAGCAAATGATAACCATGGGAATCAGGTTAAGCGCGGAGGAGCAAATCCATTTCAGATAGATGCGGAAAAAGCAAACGTAGCTGGGTCAGGCCCGAGCAGCTTGGGGATAATGCAGCCCGAGGGGCGCCCCCAACAAGGTAGGTAAAGAGCATAAGCAAAACAGATACATGCCACAGGGATGGACCCACGTGACCTGGGAATGATGCAGCCCTGTTGGCGCTCCTAGCTGAAAATGGAACTTTGAAAGATGTCACCTGATACCGTTGGAGATGAAGTGATGCTGAAGTAGCGGATGACGCGTGGTTAGGAGGTCGACCCTCATGAGCTCCCGGGACCAGGAGCCTCGGGAGGCTCCAGGGGCTCGGGTGCATCTCCAAGGACCATCTCCATCTCCGCCAGAACCACACAACGTCTAACCTCTTGAGCCTCTAGAATGCTCCTTAGCAGGCGCGGGTGAGCAGCGGCCGCGTTCGGCGGGCCGAAAGGCATGCGAACGTAGCTGTGAGGTGGACCCTCGCAACGCCCCATGCGCGAAGGCCAAAGGCGCTCCTGAGACGCGGCTCGGTTGAGCCCTGGTACGTCGATGCAGACGCGCAGCCCACCATCCTTGCCTGGATGTGGGGCTACGGCGGGCAAGTGGTGGCTGTCGCGCATGACTCTTGACTCCTGTAGCTCCTGAATGTTTCTCGCGATGAACTCCTGAGGGTTTGGTACTCCTTGCCTCATACCTTCCTGAGGGAAACGTGCTTTGAAGCACGCCTCCAAGTGGTGCCCGAGTGCCTCCCTCGTGACCTTGGCAAAGTCGGTGGCTCTCCAAGAAAGAGCCCCCGAGCCCTGCCCGAGGAGGGCATCGGGCGCGCCTTTCTACGCGACAGAGGGTGGCGCCCCCTGAACGGGCGCGAATCCTGACGCAACACCTCCGGAGGTACCTGCCTCCTGATGGCTTGGGCCAGGTGAAGCCTTCTTCTTCTTGGGGACCGCCTTGGGAAGTCTTCCGCTCCTGTGATCTGGGTCTTCGATTGCCGCGGCCTGGAAGGCACGCTCAAGAGAACACACTGCATCCCTTTCCTCACAAGGTACTGTGATGACTCCACCGCTTCTTGGCATCTTGAGGACATTGTAGCCATGGTGAGTCACTGCCATGAATTTGGCCAGGGGTGGGTACCCGAGGATGGCATTGTATGGCAGGCGAATGTGGGCGATGTCGAAGTCAATGAGCTTGGTGCGGTAGTTGTTGCACTGCCCAAAGGTGACTGGGAGGCGAACCTGCCCTATCAGAACAGTGGAACCATCAGTGACTCCTGAGAAAGTCTTGGTCGGCTAAAGCTGATCATATGGCACTTGGAGATTGTTGAATGTCTCTACGGACAGGACGTTGAGTCCTGCACCGCCATCGATGAGGGTCCTGGTGACTTGCACATTGCTGATGACTGGGGAACAAAGCATTGGGAGGACTCCGGTCGTTGCTGCGCACTTGAGCTGATCCGTTGAGCTGAACGTGATAGCGCACGCAGACCACCTGAGAGGGCGCGTGGCTTCAAGCTTGGGGAGGACTGCATTCACCTCACGAGCAAACTGCTTGAAGATGCGCTGTGAGGCTGGGGCCTGGGCGCCACCAAGGATGCAGGCGATTGCGCGCGGCTCCTGGAAGCCCCCAGCCCCCTTGTCCTGATGCTGGTCCTCATTACTCCTTGGTGGTGGTGGCAGAGGAGGGAGGCCTGCGTTGCCGTGCGGGCGATCCTCACGAGGCTGATCCCTCCAACCTCCCTCGCGAGGCTGGTCCTGCCAGCGGTCCTCGCGAGGTTGGTCACGCCACCCTTGGCGAGGGCCACGGTCTTCCCATCGTCCTCCACCTCTTCCTCCTCCTCGGCCATAGCCCCGGTCATTGTGCTCGGGGCGTCGGCTGATACGCCCATCTCGTACAGCCCTGAGCTCTTGGCATTCATTGGTGTTGTGGGTGTGGAGGTCATGGTACACGTAGTACCGGCTACCCTTGGATGACTCAGGCTGATCCCTGCCTTGCTTGGCATCTAGCTCTGCTGCGAGTACAGCATCCCCCTTGCGCTTCACGTCCTTGACCTTGGGCTTCTTCTCTTCTGGATCGACAGCCGGAAGCTCGAGGAGGGAGAGGCGCCCTTCCTCAGCCCTGGCACACTTGGTCGCCAAGTTGAATAGCTCCAGGGATGTGCACAGGTCTTCATGGATTGCTAGCTCCTCTTTCATCTTGATGTCACACACGCCATCGGAGAAGGCTGAGATGATGGCTTCCTCAGTCACCCTGGCTGTTGCTTGATGCGGCGCAGGTCACTCATGGCCGGAGGCCGGTCGCAAGTGCCTTGGAAGTTGGCGATGAAGTGAGTGTGCATCTCGTCCCAGGAGGAGATCGCACTAGGAGCCAGGTTCAGGAGCCAGGTGCGGGCACCGTCCTTGAGCGCCATGGGAAACCAATTCGCCATGACCCTTTCGTCCCCGTTGGCGGCTTCGATGCCCAGCTCGTAGAGCTGTAGGAACTCCGCGGGGTATGCAATGCCGTCGTAGCGAGGGGGCAGGTCAGGCTTGAACTTGCCTGACCATGCGACACTGCGTAGCTCAGGGGTGAAGGCGCGATAGCCTGTGGTGGCGACCAGAGCCCTCTGATGGTGCTGGGCTTGCTCCTGGAAATTCCCACGCGCCGCCGCTTGGAGCAGCGCGGGGTCTTGACGTGGTGGTGCAGGGATGCAGTCATGGCGCACCGGTCCTGGGAGCACGTGGGCACCTTCTTGGGGACGAGGGATTTCTTGGCAACTCCTTTCTTGTCGCATGGGCGCCGGACGTGGAGGGTCTCATCCTGGGGCCGCGTGCCTTGGAGCCAGGGCGCCTTCTTGGGGAGGAGGTGGCGGAGGCACCTCTTGATCCATGCCTCCCGCGCAGGATGGAGGGCGAGGCAGCGAGAGAGATGGCATAGGAGAGCCCCCTGCGGCGCTGACGAGCTCGGTGATGCGGGCGAGCTAGTCCTCGTAGAGGTCGTCGACGGGACGGTAGTGCAGGAGCTCACGCGCCAGGAGCAGTGCAGCGTGCGTGTCCGTGGGGGCGCGACAGGCGTGGGACGACGAACCGGCTGGAGTCAGCGACGGGGTGGCGGTGCGGCCTTCCCGCTGCACCAAAGGATGCAGGGACGAGGCCTGCTACTCGTTCCCCGCCGAGCCGGTGGCCGCGTTGGCGGCAGGCAACGGGGAATGATGGGGGCGTCCACCGACGGGTGCCGTCTGGGCAACGTGGGTGGCGAGAGCAGCCCGACGCTCGGCGCGAGCCCGGCGAGCGTCAGCCATGGATACGACGAAAGATCGGACACGACCAGCGAAAGAAAAGATTCCAGCGCACCCCCTACCTGGCGCGCCAAATGTCGGATTTCGGGTTCCGACAGACCCTTGAGGTTCGAACTCTGGGGTGCGCATGAAGATCTTTCCCCTACCAGCTCACGTTTTGAAGGCTCACAAGGAATCTAAGCTAGAAATAAGAACACACAAGGGACATGAGGTTTATACTGGTTCAGGCCACCATTGTGGTGTAATACCCTACTCCAGTGTGTGGTGTGGTGGATTGCCTCAGGGGCTGATGATGAGCAGTACAAAGGAGAACAGCCTCGCGAGGGGTTGTTCTTGAGCTGGTGCGATGAACTGCTTGGGTGAGTTTAATCGCTTCTCTCTCTCTCTCTCTCTCTCTCTCTCTCTCTTTCTGATTGATCTGTCCCTTGCCCTGTGGTGGCTAGCTCTATTTATAGAGGGAGGCCCTGGGCCTCTTCCCAAATAATGACGGGAAGGGCGCCAACAATTGGCCATTTTGAAGGGGAACAGCTAGTACACTTATTCTGACTAAAGTTGGCCTTCGGCTGCCAATGGCTCTGACGATGATGTCGTCCTGGGCTCGACGATGACCTCCATCCTTTCATTCTGCTGGTCTTGGTCTTGTTGCACTGAAACGGTAACCTTTGCCTGATGCCTTGTCCTGTGCTTGCCCCCTTTGCACCAAAGGGGAAACAAGGACACTACGTAGGCTGGCGCCCGCCTGGTTTCGGTCGTCATGGCTTGCGTCACGGGCTCCTCGCAAAGTGCCCTTGCCTTGATCTCTCCGCCTCCTCGCGAGCCTGCCTGATGAGGCCGCTCCTGAGGAAGCTTCATGTCGTCCGCCCCGCGAGGCTTGGCCCCTCACGAGGGTCTTGAGCTTGAGCTAATGAAGTTGGGCCGCACTGGGCCCCCACTTGAGCCACGCCGCAGGCCGCAGGCAGGCAAGTCTGGGGAACCCCGTTCCCAGAACACCGACAATGATGATATGTGCTTTTGTCACAATTCTCGTCATAGAAGTGTCATAAGCATGACAGGAAAAAAATTTGTTTGGCCCAAAATGTCACGGAAAAATCTGTTCGGCCCAAAATGTCTTTTTTTGTAGTGCAAGTAGCAGGAAAATTTTCTGGCACAGTTATCCAGGAGACATCATCAACAACTATCAAGTACCTTTGCATAAACTTTCATCTCCTTGCATTTACATTATTTGCCATTTGCCTCTCGTTTTAATCTCCTCCACTTCTAAAAAGTTTTTACAAAAATACAAAAATATATTTTGTTTCCTTTTTGCGTGTTTTCTTGTTTGCTTGTTTGAAATAGTTATCATGAGTGATTTTGGCATGGCAAAAACGGATGGTGGCAGAACTCCTAAAATTGGAAGTTCTACTAATCTTGATGCTAAACTTTTGTGTTGGACCAAGGGAATGTTATAGCAAAAAAAATCATCCAAAATTCTTTAATTGTGTTGGAACTTTGACTTGTGATGGCGCTCATGTACTTAAAAGAACCGAAAAGTATGACAAGGCTATTTCAGCAATTGTTCTTAAACTTGAGAGCAGATTTATTCGCACTCATCCTACTTTGCAAAGATTGTTTTATGAGTTGGCAGTTATAAAAAATCCTAGAGCTAAAAAAGATAGCCATCCTTTTCCTTATGATTGAATTTTATCACATAGTGCGAGAAGCTACAAAGATCTTTGGTTTTATGGTATGAATCATGAAAAACCCGGTGATAGATGACATCCTTTAAAATAGTGACTACTTGTTGAGGTATTTGTTCCGCAATGACCATCTCCTCGATGAGAATACCAAAAAGGAAGTCCCTCCTTTGAATATAATCAAACAAATTTTCAATAACGTTAATAGTCAATTGTAGGACCTTGAGAAGATGTGTCTAGAGGGGGGTGATTAGACACTAAGTACCAAAGTTGCAGTTTTTAAGCTTTTTAAATCTTAAGTGGAGTTTAGGCACAAGTTTAACATTCACAACACATATCAAGCAAGCATGCAAAGAGTATATGAGCAGCGGAAAGTAAAGCATGCAACTTGCAAGAATGTAAAGGGAAGGGTTTGGAGGATTCAAACGCAATTGGAGACATGGATGTTTTTGGCGTGCTTCCGATAGGTGGTGCTATCATACATCCACGTTGATGGAGACTTCAACCCACGAAGGGTAACGATTGCGCGAGTCCACGGAGGGCTCCACCCACAAAGGGTCCACGAAGAAGCAACCTTGTCTATCCCACCATGGCCGTCGCCCACGAAGGACTTGCCTCACTAGCGGTAGATCTTCACGAAGTAGGCGATCTCCTTGCCCTTACAAACTCCTTGGTTGAACTCCACAATCTTGTCAGAGGCTCCCAAGATACACCTAGCCAATCTCGGAGACACCACTCTCCAAGAAGTAACAAATGGTGCGCTGATGATGAACTCCTTGCTCTTGTGCTTCAAATGGTAGTCTCCCCAACACTCAACTCTCTCTCATAGGATTTGGATCTGGTGGAAAGAAGATTTGAGTGGAAAACAACTTGGGGAAGGCTAGAGATCAAGATTCATATGGTAGGAATGGAATATCTTGGCCTCGACACATGAGTAGGTAGTTCTCTCTCAGAAATAGTAAGTTGGAAGTGTAGGTTTGTTCTGATGGCTCTCTCCACGAATGAAGAGGAGGTGGAGGGGTATATATAGCCTCCACACAAAATCTAACCGTTACACACAATTTACCAAACTCGGTGGGACCGAATTTAGAAACTCGGTCGGACCGATTCAGCAAATCTAGTGATCGTTAGGATTTTCAATGGGACCGAAATGCAACTCGGTAGGACCGATATGGTTAGGGTTAGGGCATAACGTAATCTCGGTGAGACCGATTACACAAACTCGGTGAGACCGACTTTGGTAATAAGCTAACCAGAGAGTTGGTCAGGCAAACTCGGTTGGACCGATTACTCAAACTTGGTGGGACCGATTTTGATAATGAGTCAACCAAAAAATTTGCATTGTAATCTCGGTAGTACCGATTGCTCAAACTAGGTGAGACCGATTTTGATAATGGACATACACAGAGAGATTACAATCCCATCTCGGTGAGACCGAGATCCCTATCGGTGAGACCGATTTGCCTAGGGTTTGTGGCAGTGGCTAAGACATCCAAACTCGGTGGCGCCGGATAGGAAGAATCAGTGGGGCCGAGTTTGATTCTGGGTTTAGGACATATGTGTGGAAGTGGGAAAGTAGTTGAGGGTATTTGGAGCATATCACTAAGCACTTGAAGCAAGAGGCTCATTAAGCAACACCTCATCCCTCCTTAATAGTATTGACTTTTCCTATAGACTCAATGTGATCTTGGATCACTAAAATGTAAAATGAAGAGTCTTGAGCTTGAAGCTTGAGCCAATCATTTGTCCTTAGCATCTTGAAGGAGTTCCCACATCCTTTAGTCCATGCCACTCCATTGTTGAACTTATCTGAAACATACTAGATAAAAGTGTTAGTCCAACAAGAGATATGTTGACATTAATTACCAAAACCACCTAGGGAGGACTTGTGCTTTAAATCTCCCCCTTTTTGGTAATTGATGACAACATACATCAAAGCTTTAGATAAAGATATAAAGAATAGCAAGTAAAGCTTTGGAAAGACATGTAACAAGCATAGGCTCCCCCTACATGTATGCAATCATGTGAACATGAACTATAGAAGCATGTGATAGCATAACCATGATAGAGCAGGCAATGTGTTACATGTATCTTGGCCATATACATCAGAGCAAAAAGTATTAAAGGAAATACCTTCATGCCCAAGAGTCCTTGCAAAGAGTATGTACATCAGCAAGAATTCCTCATACACATGATTGTGATGCATATACTTACCTTGTAGTCTTGAGTTGGCTTAGGATGGAATGAACCTGCGTAAACAAGGTTAGATAACACAGATACATCTACTAGCCAGAGCAAACAGAAGAAACCACAAGAATGACTGGGATGACATGTAGAGAGTGAGTACTAAGTACTACATTGGATTAGACATGTCCCCAAGAGTAAAGATATGCAATGAATTTGAATGATTTATTTCCCTTAGATGTCTTGCTCCCCCTGAATCTAGCTTAGGATACTGGGAGAAGATAGGGAACAAAAAATCAGAGCTAAAAGATATAAATGAACAGAGCTAATGCAAACTAATGCAAATAAGCACATATGAACATGTCTTTCCCCTCAAGAAGACATGTGGCATCTCTCCTCTTGAACACCAAGCATCTGGGATCCTTGAGAAATACTCTCTACTAGTATTCTCTCCCCCTAAGAAGGTGATACTATCTCTCTCTAAATGATAAGCTTTGATGTGATCTCTCTCTCCCCCTTTGACATCAATTTCCAAGAAGGGCTTGATAAAGATGTAATCTCTCTCTCCCCCTGGAATTTGTCGTGAATGGGTTTGATCCTTGAGTCACAACATAAAGCAATGATAAAAATGTGATGCTTGTAGAGGACAAGATTCATTGAGTTGAGCTGGACCAGAAGAAACACAGAATAAGTGGCAAACTGTTTTTCCTGTTGTGAAATCGGTGGCACCGAGTTGTAGGCTTCGGTTGCACCGAAAGGATTCGGTTGGACCAAAAACAACAAATCGGTGAAACCGAGTTCATCACAGAGAAAACACTTGTCACCTCAGCTCACTAGACTAGTAAGATCTCACAAAGATTTGCAAGGAATTTACTGAAAGATGTGCAAGGAATTTGATGCAGAAAATGCAGAGCAAACAGAAAGAAATCTAGTTGAAGTTTTTTTTTTGAAAGGGGAAACAAATATGCATGAGACGAATGCAAAAACATAGAAAGGAACATAAGAGAACTTCATCTAGAGATGGTCGGCGACAAAGTCACCTATGTTAGAGTATATTGACTTAGGAGTCAAGTGAGATCACTTGATCATGGGTCATACTCATCGTTTAAGCTCAAAATGGGGTTGCCATTTTTCGTTTAAGCATCTTGATGTATTCACATCTTGTCGAGTTGCTTTAACTCATGACTTGGAGTAAAGCTTCTCTAAGATGGAATAACATACCTTGGTTGGTGGTGTTGTCCATGTAGTTGAACTTGTGTGGGTTGCTCAAGGTTGATGTAGCTCATCAAGAATTTGGAGCACCACTTGAAATTTGAGTCCATCTACCTACATGGGTTAGTTCGTGCAAGGAAGAGCACTTGTGTATCCAACAATGACAATCATGAAGCTCAACATGGAATTTGTCAAAGGATATGTTTGAATGGTTTTTGTGCTTCCTTGTCTTCAACCACCATAGTGTAGAGACTTGGTGATGTAGAGATTGCTCAAGATATGAGTAGATTACAACCTCATGGAATTTGATTCAACCAAGTACCTACATGGGTTAGATAACATGCAAGATACAAATATATCCAAGACATAAGATTTTCATCATAAGAGAAATATCAAGGATTAGTTATAAGCTCATGTCTTGCATGTATCCAATGGAGTTTCTACTCCAAGTTTGAGGCATCAATGATGTTCAATTCTCCTCTTAACCTGCAAAACACTTTCTCATCAAGAGGTTTAGTGAATATATCCGCTAATTGCTTTTCGGTGCAAACATGCTTAAGATCAATGTCACCTTTAGCAACATGATCTCGAATGAAATGATGACGAACTTCAATATGCTTAGTTCGAGAATGTTGCACAGGATTATGACCAATTTTGATAGCACTTTCATTGTCACAAAGCAATGGAACATGTTTCACATGAATTCCATAATCTTTAAGAGTTTGGGTCATCCAAAGTAATTGAGAACAACATGAACCAGCGGCAATGTATTCCGCTTCGGCGATAGATAAGGATATCGAGTTTTGTTTCTTGGAAGACCAAGACACAAGAGATCTACCAAGAAATTGACAAGTACCCGAATTGGACTTTCTATCAACCTTGTCTCCGGCATAGTCCGAGTCGGAGTAGCCAACAAGATCGAAAGAGGCCCTCTTAGGATACCAAATGCCAAAATTTGGTGTATGGATTAAGTATCTCACTATCCTTTTCACGGCCTTAAGATGACATTCTTTAGGAGCAGCTTGATATCGTGCACACATGCACACACTTAGCATAATATCGGGACGTGAAGCACATAGATATAACAATGAACCAATCATAGAGCGATAAACCTTTTGATCAACCGGTTCATCATCTTTGGTTAAGTCAAGATGTCCACTAGTAGGCATGGGTGTAGTCATACATTTGCATTCTTGCATATTGAACTTCTTGAATAAGTCCTTGGTGTACTTTGTTTGAGAGACAAAATTACCTTCCTTAGTTTGCTTGATTTGCAACCCAAGAAAGAATTTGAGTTCACTCATCATAGACATCTCAAACTTCTCCGACATTAGCTTCCCAAACTTTTCACTAAAATGAGGGTTAGTTGAACCAAATATAATATCATCAACATAGATTTGGCACACAAATAGTTCACCATTAACCCTTTTAGTAAAAAGTGTTGAATAAATTTTCCCAATTTCAAAGGCTTTTTCAATGAGGAACTTGGTCAAGCATTTATACCATGCTCTAGGAGCTTGTTTAAGACCATAAAGAGATTTGTGAAGTTTGTAAACATGATTGGGTTTCTTAGGATTGATAAAGCCGAGAGGTTGCTTAACATAAAATTCCTCATCTATTTCACCATTTAGAAAAGCACTTTTAATGTCCATTTGGTACAAGGTGATATCATGGTGATTAGCATAGGCAAGTAAGATGCGAATGGACTCAAGTCTAGCAACGGGGGCGTAAGTCTCACCATAGTCCATACCTTCGACTTGCGTGTAGCCTTGGGCGACGAGACGTGCTTTGTTGCGAACTACTTGTCCATCTTCATATTGCTTGTTGCGAAACACCCATTTGGTACCGATGATGTTGTGGTTGTTGTCGGGCTTCTCAACCAATGTCCAAACTTGGTTCCTCTCAAAGTTGTGTAGCTCTTCATGCATAGCATTTATCCAATCCGGATCTTCTAATGCTTCTTCGACCTTCATAGGTTCAATGCTAGAGATGAAAGAATAGTTTTCACAAAAGTTAGCTAAACGAGTTTTAGAGCGAGTGATTCTCCCGGTTTGAATATCATTGTAGATTTGCTCGATGGGATGGTCTTTAGCAATTCTTGCTCGAACTCGTGAAAGCTTTTGCTTGGTTCTTGGTTGAACATCTTCTTCTTCTTCTTCTTCTTGATCTTCATTGTTGGCGTTGTCGTTCTCTTGTCGTGGTGGAGAAGGAGGTTGTTGACGTTCATCTTGATGCACTTCCTTGTTTTCTTCATCTTGGTGTGTCCCACTTGTGGATGCTTCCGTATCAACTCTTGGTTCACCTTGTCGTGAAGTAGAAGCTTCAACTTGGACGGACGAGGTACTCTCCTTCACCTCCTTTGGACGGACCTTGCCAATAGACAAGTCTTGGATTGCTTCCGAAGGATCTTTGTCTCCTACATCAATTGGCAATTGCTCTACTTGCGAGCCGTTAGATTCATCAAACTTCACATCTACCGTCTCTTCAACCTTTCGGGTGAAATTGTTGTAGACACGGTAAGTGTGAGAGTTTGAGCCATAACCTAGTAGGAAACCTTCATGAGACTTAGGAGCAAATTTAGAACGATGATGCTTATCAAGAATGTAGCACTTTGAGCCGAATACTCGAAAGTATCCAACTTGGGGTTTGTTACCGGTGAGGAGCTCGTATGTCGTCTTGCCGAGTAGCTTGTGAAGATACAAGCGATTTGTTGTATGACAAGTTGTCTCAACCGCTTCTGCCCAAAAGTGTTTTGGCGTCTTGTACTCATCAAGCATCGTTCTCGCCATTTTGATGAGCGTCCGGTTCTTCCTCTCAACAACTCCATTTTGTTGAGGTGTGTACGTAGCTGATAACTCGTGTGAAATCCCTTCTTCGTCAAGGTGTCCACATTTGCGTTCTTGAACTCCGTTCCGTTGTCGCTGCAAACCTTCTTGATCTTCACTTCAAATTGATTTTGGGCCTTCCTAGCGAAGTTTTTGAAGATCTTTTGGACCTGCGATTTATCATCGAGAAAGAACACCCACGTAAATCTGGAAAAATCATCAACTATAACCAGACCAAAAGAATTTCCACCGAGACTCTTGTAAGAGTTGGGACCAAAGAGATCCATATGAAGTAGCTCAAGTGGCCTCTTTGTGGTCATGATGTTCTTCACGGGATGCCTTCCTCCAACCTGTTTACCTGCTTGACAAGCACTGCAAAGTCTATCCTTATCAAATATGACATCATTAACTCCAAGGATATGATTTACCTTAATAAGCTTGTCAAGGTTTCGCATACCAACATGACCTAATCGTCTATGGCATAACCAACATTTTGAGGATTTAGCAATGAAGCAAGTTTTAGGTTGAGCCTTTTTAGTGAAATCAACGATGTATATATCACCTCTACGCACACCGGTAAAGACCATTTTATGATTGTCTTGACGAAACACTTGGCAATCTACTTCAGTAAATAGGACATTGAAACCGAAATCAGCAAGTCTAGATACTGAAAGTAAGTTGTACCCAAGAGATTCAACGAGCATGACATTTTGTATGGAGCTATCATGTGATATGGCCACTTTACCAAGGCCAACCACCTTACCCTTTGATTTGTCACCGAAACTGACATACTTTCGAGGACTATCATTATCAGCAAGCTCACGAAACATGTCTTTATCTCCGGTCATGTGATCGGTACATCCACTATCAAGAACCCATTCCTTTCCTCCTGACATATATCCCCGAAGATTTGCCATAAGACCAAAGTGTCTCATTTCATCATCAAGATCGAAGTCACTATCATCATCCTCATCATAGTATCCATGTTCAACATCGTCGTGTGGTGGATCAAATCCTAGAGAGGGTGATTTGTTAGAGTGAGTTTGACAATGATCTTGTCTATGAATTTTTATAGCTTCGGAAATAATGTCACTAATAATACCAACATTTCCTTTGGCACGCATAAGGTTTGTAAGCTCAAATAGACGATCACCAAACATAGGATCACTAGTATTCATTTTACTCAAAGCAATAGACTTATGGAGAATTTCATCTAGAGTTTTCAATGAATAATCTGGAAATTGTTCCTCAAGAAATTTTCATATAGTGTAGGCACACTTAAAAGTAGGCAAACATCCAATCAAGTTTCTAGGCAATCCTCTAATGATAAGTTTGGCAGTTCTAAGATTCCTAACCATGTCAATTAACTCATCATGGGTTGGTTGCATAGGGTCAACATAAGGTGCACAAGAGCTAGCAATGTACTTGTTCAAATTATATTGATTGAAAATTACAAGCATCTCATTTTTCCACTCATGAAAATACTCTCCATCAAGAATAGGCACTCTATGTCTAAGACTCCCCAAAGTAGACTCATCCATCTTCCTCCAAAGGTGATTAAACCAAGGCAATGGAGACCAATGCTCTGATACCACTTGTAGGACCTTGAGAAGATGTGTCTAGAGGGGGGTGATTAGACACTAAGTACCAAAGTTGCAGTTTTTAAGCTTTTTAAATCTTAAGTGGAGTTTAGGCACAAGTTTAACATTCACAACACATATCAAGCAAGCATGCAAAGAGTATATGAGCAGCGGAAAGTAAAGCATGCAACTTGCAAGAATGTAAAGGGAAGGGTTTGGAGGATTCAAACGCAATTGGAGACATGGATGTTTTTGGCGTGGTTCCGATAGGTGGTGCTATCGTACATCCACGTTGATGGAGACTTCAACCCATGAAGGGTAACGGTTGCGCGAGTCCACGAAGGGCTCCACCCATGAAGGGTCCACGAAGAAGCAACCTTGTCTATCCCACCATGGTCGTCGCCCATGAAGGACTTGCCTCACTAGCGGTAGATCTTCACGAAGTAGGCGATCTCCTTGCCCTTACAAACTCCTTGGTTCAACTCCACAATCTTGTCGGAGGCTCCCAAGTGACACCTAGCCAATCTAGGAGACACCACTCTCCAAGAAGTAACAAATGGTGCGTTGATGATGAACTCCTTGCTCTTGTGCTTCAAATGATAGTCTCCCCAACACTCAACTCTCTCTCATAGGATTTGGATCTGGTGGAAAGAAGATTTGAGTGGAAAGCAACTTGGGGAAAGCTAGAGATCAAGATTCATATGGTAGGAATGGAATATCTTGGCCTCAACACATGAGTAGGTAGTTCTCTCTCAGAAATAGTAAGTTGGAAGTGTAGGTTTGTTCTGATGGCTCTCTCCACGAATGAAGAGGAGGTGGAGGGGTATATATAGCCTCCACACAAAATCTAACCGTTACACACAATTTACCAAACTCGGTGGGACCGAATTTAGAAACTCGGTCGGACCGATTCAGCAAATCTAGTGACCGTTAGGATTTTCGATGGGACCGAAATGCAACTCGGTAGGACCGATATGGTTAGGTTAGGGCATAACGTAATCTCGGTGAGACCGATTACACAAACTCGATGAGACCGATTTTGGTAATAAGCTAACCAGAGAGTTGGTCAGGCAAACTCGGTTGGACCGATTACTCAAACTCGGTGGGACCGATTTTGATAATGAGTCAACCAGAAAGTTTGCATTGTAATCTCGGTAGTACCGATTGCTCAAACTCAGTGAGACCGATTCTGATAATGGACATACACAGAGAGATTACAATCCCATGTCAGTGAGACCGAGATCCCTATCGGTGAGACCGATTTGCCTAGGGTTTGTGGCAGTGGCTAAGACATCCAAACTCGGTGGCGCCGGATAGGAAGAATCAATGGGGCCGAGTTTGATTCTGGGTTTAGGACATATGTGTGGAAGTGGGAAAGTAGTTGAGGGTATTTGGAGCATATCACTAAGCACTTGAAGCAAGAGGCTCATTAAGCAACACCTCATCCCTCCTTGATAGTATTGGCTTTTCCTATAGACTCAATGTGATCTTGGATCACTAAAACGTAAAATGAAGAGTCTTGAGGTTGAAGCTTGAGCCAATCCTTTGTCCTTAGCATCTTGAAGGAGTTCCCACATCCTTTAGTCCATGCCACTCCATAGTTGAACTTACTGAAACATACTAGATAAAAGTGTTAGTCCAACAAGAGATATGTTGACATTAATTACCAAAACCACCTAGGGAGCAATTGTGCTTTCATCAATACTCTTGGATTGTGCCCAGTAATCAAGGGGGATTTGCAGATGGACAAACTGATAATGCTAAAATCTCTATGGCTGATGTGTTTCATATTACCTTTGAAAATTCTCTTGATGGGAACGCATCCGTAGAAAAGGAGAACAAAGATGACAAGACTTGAAACTATGTGTTATGCCTAGCCAGTGGCGTAAAACAATAGCGGTAGTTGGGAGGCAACCCAATAGTTATATCTTAGTTTTTTTGTTTATTTTCTGTTTTTCAATAAGCACACAATTATGCTACTGTTATGATTGTTTTTTAGTGTTTAAATTAGTGTTTGTGCCAAGCAAAGCCTTTGCGATGATTTAGTTGATAGTTTCTTTGATTTTGTGGATTAACATAAACTTTTATGTCTAGTAGCAGGATTTTAAAAAAATTCTAGTGCGTGATAAAATTCTGAAGTTTTAACACATGATTGATATACCGAGTCCCCATGTTGTGCTAATTTTTTAGAATTTTTGGAGTTACAAAAGTATGGCTTAATGCTCAGATTTCTATAGACTATTCTATTTTTGACTGATTCTGTTTTTTGATGCATTGCTTTGCTTGTTTTGATGGAACTATGGATTGTATCGGGGGGTATAAGCCATGGAGAAGTTAGAATGCAGTAGCTATAATGCAAAAATAAAATATGAATGGGTTTGCAACATTACTTAAAGTAGTAATTTGCTTTATTATACACATGGATCTCACGAGTTTTGTTGAGTTTTGTGTGATTGAAGTTTTCAAGTTTTGGGTGAGATCACGATGGATGAAGGAATGAGGAATGGCAAGAGCCTAATCTTGGGGATGCACGAGGCACCCCAAGGTAATATTCGAGGACTCCCAAGCAACTAAGCTTGGGGATGCCCCGGAAGGCATGTCCTCTTTCTTCTACCAACTATTGGTAATTTTACTTGGAGCTACTCTGATACCAAAGCTGTCAGGACCCCGATCCTAAGTCAAAACGATCTAGCATGTAACACATCATATCACTTTGCGGCTTCACGCACGGTGTCCCCACGAGTGCCACCTTACCTGTCCCTGGACCGTTTGCGCCTTTTGGCTCACGTATATGATAGTGTTGCTAGCATCCATATGATAGAGAACCCAGGCCGACATGAATAGTCGTAAACCCAAGGTGGCACTAACTTATAGGGACAGGCATACATGACCCAACAACGAACGTGTTGGTCATCAACGTATGAACCTAAGTCATAGCAAGCTACAAGGACTTGAAGGAACAACGCCTGACATTTCCCCGAAGGGACAGACATAGGAATGAAGAAGGACACATGCCGGCCAGCCTAAGTGTTCCGGAGCAGTAGCAAGCTACCATGGCTCAGTGGAAGCACGAGGAGACATTTCCCCGTAAGAGAGGCTACCAAGAATAAACAACTAGGTTGTTGGATCCCACACATACCAAGGATTTCGAATCATACACACAATATGCTCAATATGTGCAAATACAACATGGCATCACAACAAAACTCTACAACTCAAAGTATTTATTCAATAGGCTTCGAGGAGCCAGATATTACAAGCATGGGTCTGATGACCCAACATACAGAGCATACAAGCAACGGAAGCATAACATGTCTGGGTACAGACAACTACAAATGAAAAAGGCTGAGAGGCCTCACTATCTACAAGACCCTCCCAGGGTACGAGATCGTAGCTGAGGTTACAAGCTAAACGTCGAAGTCCACGCGGAACTACTAGTGAGACTGAAGTCTCTTTGCAAAAACATAAATTAAGAAAACGTGAGTACAAATGTACCTAGCAAGACTTACATCAGAACTAGCTACATATGGATCAGTATCAACAAAGGGGTGGTGGAGTTTAACTGCAGCAAGCCAGCTTTGACTCGGTGGCTATCCTGTACTACGGCTGCTGGTAACTCTTCTGAGGTGGCACATTCACCATATCAATACACCACTATGGATCCGCTCCCGTCTCCCTATGAGAAGGCCATCTGTAGCACTCACGCTTATCTTGCGCATTTTAGAGTATCCACTTTCACTTGTCTATGAACTATATAAGCAACCAGTAGTCCTTTACCGCGGACATGGATATTCAAATAGATCATGTTAACTCGGCAGGGGTGTACTTCTTCACACACGCTCTCGCCACTTACCGCCATGTACACGTCATGTATCTCGGCAACCTTCAAGCGAAAGTCTGGTGAGGCTGTCGGCCACGACCTGACTAACCACGCAAGACTCTAGTCCAGGTTTATCGCCTATTCGGGTTCCATCAGCAAGGAGATCTGGCCGGGGTGTCACTCACGGCCCCAAACGATGTGTACAGGGTTACCAAGCCCACCAAACAGGCGACGCTTGGTACACGCGGCCATGGTGCCTAGTCTGTCCCATGCCCACCTATACCGGGTGCCACTTGGTAGACTACTAACACAACCTACAAACACCATAAACTAGTTGCAACTCCTGGACAGAGATCGAGGCAATTAATAAGCCGAGAGGGGTCGAGTTACCGGGACCCAATGTGTGGTAGTAACTGTCTTGAATCACAGACACAGAACTCAATTCCTGACGACGGTTTCAATGAGACAACCCACCATGTACTCCTACATGGCCTCTCACCGCTACCTTTACCAAATCGTGTTCACACACTTACCTCTCAATAGTAGGACATGTTCACAACCTTCCAATTCATCCCCAATGAATCAGACCTGACTCAACTCGAAGCAGTAATAGGCATGAAAAACAGGCATGAATGAGTAGGCACATCATGGCTTCCTACTCATGCTAGTGGGTTTCAACTATTTACTGTGGCCAAGACAGGTCATGCAAAGGAAAGGGGTTCAACTACCGCAGCATGTAACAGTTGAATCATGGTTGTCCTAATGCAGAAAAAGAGAGCAGGAGCGAGAGAGTGAGATTGTATCGAAATGAACAAGGGGGTTTTGCTTGCCTGGCACTTCTGAAGATAGTATAGCTCTTCATCGGTGTCATCAAACTCATCGCCGGAACATACGTCTACTAAGGGGGAACAACCACCGGCAACAAAGAAAGAACACAATCAATGCAATGCACAATATGATGCATGATCATGACATGGCAAAATGTTGTGATTTGAGCTAATGCAGCTAGCAATGATTTAAATGAAGTTGGTTTGAACCCAAGATTCAAATTCAAACTTCATATGTTAATATTCAAATGCCACTCATTTGATTTGTCCTAAATAGTGGTCATAAGTTGTTCCAACATGCATGAAAATGGTACAGATGGAAAGATTGACACCCCACACAGAATCTTGGAGAGTGGCTGGTTTACATGGAACCAACTTGATCATGAGCTCAACATAACAGTCAGGGCCAACCTGGTAATACTTTCGAGAAGATATTCGGAAAATCACGAACCACTGATATGTTATTAAGCTTGGGAATAACCTTGCTTTCGAGGCAAGATAATGTGATCAAATAAGCGAGGATTGACACAACCCTAACTCTTGATCGAAGGGTGCACCAGGGAAAATGTACTATGTGGCACAATCTATCTGGAATGATGATTCACTGCCTCGGTATATATGTTGGAGCTATTATTACGACCCTAGGTATCTTAGAGAGCTACCTAGTAATCCACCCATGTGTTGAGTTCACAGTGTGATGATTCTGGCCACCATTCTCAAAAGCATCCCATGATACCACTTAGTGGTAGGTATTCCATTCCTGGGTTTTTGAACCCAAGATTCATCCTACTTACTTCATGTTGATAGTGTTTGCTAGTTCCCTTAAGATATTAGTAACCTTTGTGATAGTCCTTGAGGTCCGTGGTATATCATTCTTTCAATACCATGAACCATCATGGAAGAAGTTCTTTTGAACCAAAAGATCACAACCAGAGTGCTCTTGATGAGTTCTCTGCTATATCTGTGCCTCTTCCCGTCCTAACTTTCTGCATGGGTGATCAATTGAAAGTATAGCGGGGTTTTTATGCCCCAAACTACGGATGTCATGTTCTCCACAGGGACTAGGCGACGGCAACTATGCTCGGCTAAAGCTAGGAAGCACAATTTTAAGAGATAAATGCAGAAAATAAGAATCTAAACTAACTCAATGAGTGTTCCCGAAGATAATCCACAAAGAAAATGCAAAATAGCAAAGGGAGGTTCAGATATTACTTACTATCTTTTTGGTGTTTTCCTAGAACTTGAGAAATAAAAACTACAGGGGGACAACTTCAACAAAGGGAACTAACAAGACAAGAACACATATATGTATATAAAACTAGCAAGTATAAGACACGCGGAAGGAACAAGATTAGGGACAGCATACAATTGTTTCACATCACATATACATGTCACATATGTCACTGGTGCATAGCTAGCACATTGAACTTGAGATTAAAAACAATCACACCTCTGACTTCACAAAGAGCAGTCTCACTACAAAATAAAATCACAGGTATATATGTATCACACCACAAACACACATATGTATATATCGCAGGAACAGTAAACTGGACATTAATCATCAGCACACAACAATATTTTTGATGAATTACACACACACACACACACACATACTAGCAGAATACCAATTGACAAAACCAAAATATGATAGATCAAGTATCTCTCAAAGTAACAAAGCCTCAACTAGTCAGATCTCAAAACACATACACTATATTATACAAGTACTTAAACAGAGCAAACAGCAGATTGCAAGTACACTTCAAATCTGAATATTACATAAGCATCTCAAGGCACAAATCTGAATATTACACAAGGTTCACCTAGCAGTTTTCAGAAATTTGCAAGAAGTAAGAGAGGAGAGAAGCAGCAGCAGTTTTAGTTCAGAGAAGAACTAGGAACAGCAAGGAAGCGCTGGAGAAGAGCAGCAAGGGGGCGCTGGAGAGGAGCAGCAGTAGGTTCAGAGAAGAAGCAGCTGAGCGCAGTGGCAGCAGTATGTTTAGAGAAGGAGCAGCAGTAAGGTTTGGGCAAGAAGAACAGCAAAGGCGTGGGGATATTAGAGAAAGCAGCAGGAGCAGATCTTGGGAGAAGAAGAGAGGTGGAGGAGCAGCATCGAGGTAGGCGAAGAAGGGGCAACAGAAAGCAGTAGGGGAGGAAGAAAGATAGAGCAGCAGCGCGGGGGCATTCAGTGGTGTGGTGGTGGAGCTGGTGGCGCTGATGGATGGATGCGTGAGGGGATGGATGGCGCTGGAGGTGGTGATGCGGCAGTGTTGTGGCGCGGGTGGAAGGAGATGATCGTGGTGGTGGATGGTGCTGCGGCGCGAGGTGGTGATGCGGCGGCGGTGTGGAGCAGGTGAGATGCTGGGTGGCGCACCACCACGCCGGCCTGGCTGTGGCGGCGGCCGGAGGTGGAGAAGGAGGGGTGAGGGAGAGAGATGAGTTGTGCCAAGCCCCAAGGGGATCGAAGGAGATGGCTAGGGATTTGACCCCTCTCGATCAGATCTGCCACTTTGCACTTTTGCCCTCCTTCTGTCTTCTTCCTTCCCAAGTAGATCCCCTCTCTTCTATAGTTAGCGCCCTGGTTACTTATTTTCATCTCACTCAAGTATCTTCTCCCTTCTCTTCTTTTCTTCACTCTTCTCGATAACCACCTAGACAGAATCTTGACGATTATTGGTGCCTTTGCGCACACTTCTGCAAGATAGACCAAAGACTAGTAAATGATCTTTTTATGATTATCAAGCAATATTCAATCAAGCATGGCAAGAATGGACGGATATATCACGATAGATGCTACATTTGAGTACCAAAATTATATATGTGAAATATACTTATCAAGTTCCCCCACACTTAAATCTTTGCTTGTCCTCAAGCAAAGGCATATGACAAGAGCAAGATAGTAAATAGTGAGCTGACTAGAGAATGTCCAAGGAAGTAGATCTCTAAACAATGCATGCTTTTGGACTTAGCTAGTGAAAATCAATGGTTAAGAGTGCTACAGAGCAATAGGACACTAGTAAGCATGACCATTTTAAACCTTTACAATGATAAAAGAGGATCAACAAGTTTAAATGATGACTGTGCCAAATGGTTCCTAAAGAGAGCATGATCCCAAGAACAAAATGAACTGGAATTAAATCTTGTGATCAAATCACTTATTTACAGAGATAAAGCAATGATTATATTATTATTAGTCTCACCATAGGAACATACCACCGATCCCGAGAACATGGTATACACCTGGCTCGACCAATTATTAGTTTTTTTTTGTTTGTCTCCCCAAAGGAACATACCACCGA
The DNA here is from genome assembly GCF_002162155.2 of Triticum dicoccoides. Taxonomy (NCBI): domain Eukaryota; kingdom Viridiplantae; phylum Streptophyta; class Magnoliopsida; order Poales; family Poaceae; genus Triticum; species Triticum dicoccoides. The sequence continues at coordinate 340,078,204 of NC_041387.1, read as the reverse complement.
TCCCGAGAACATGGTATACACCTGGTTCGACAATTACATTTTTTTTAATTACTGCCCAAGCTAACCCGATTTCACATGCCACCGATCCCGGGAACATGACATGCTACTGTAGGTAGTCAGACTTATTTATTCAATATTACTTATCTTAAATGAACAACGCATAAGCACAAAAACAGGAATCATCACTTCTCCATGTCTGGTTCACATGCTACCGATCCAGGGAACATAGCATGCTAATCCATAGTGGTTAGGTGATTGCTCTCAATGGGAACACACTTCGCACAAATTCAGCATCTAAACATGGTGATCTAGGTGTATCAAGGTAAAAGCAGAAAATGATCAAGTTTTCTAGTGTACTAGGGATTTGAGCACTCAAAACTAATAACTTCCACAAATTTCAGCAAAGCATGGATGGTGTAGATCACTAGTTTACAAGGCATTCAACACTCAGTTCACATATTCACATCAATCGCCCTATGTCGAAGGTAAAATTCAGTGGGATGGTATTTAAGAAATGACTCAAGCAACCCAAATAATAGTTGATTACAGCATGTATAATGTATGATGGTATTCAGATTGGGGTCATGAAACAGCTCACCGGGTTTATATGATGTAGGTCTCGCTCGATCACTCTCACATCCACGTGCATTGCGACTCCTCTCCTTTTGCTTCCCTATCCTCATGCCTGCTCCAACTTCTCTCTTCATGTGTGCTCCTTCTCCTCATCCCCATGCCATGGGTCCACCAGGGTCCTAGGGAATGTCATCTCGAACTTGGTCAGCATGTAGTGGATCATGCACAAGCAACAACCTGAAAGAGCACTCAACCAAAGAGACAATGCAAGTGGGGATAATACCCTCCAAGTCATCAATCGAATATCCAATTACATAAGCATAGCTATAAAGCACATGTTTAGGATGGTAGAAATCAGCAAGGTCAACACTAACATGAGGATGATATTTATCATTAAGCTCAAGACTAGCATGGGAATGATATGTTTCATTAAGCATATGACTAGCACGAGGAAAGTAACTATGATCATCACAAATGAGAGTAATGCCACTAACAGGGTATATATCATCATATCCAAGCAAATGAGTTTTCAAATCAATCTTAAGTGATGGTATCATGTAATGCAAGGTAGTAGCAAAGAAATCACAAGGCATCATGTCATCAAGAGGATTGAGTAAACCTGACACATCACGCTCTGGTATGACAATAGGCAAATGAATCTCATGATCTTCATCTTTATCTACAGCAGCTTCTTGTACTTCTTCAGTAGTAGATGATGAGTCTTCAACTTGATCACTTGGGAATTGCAGCTCTTGATCATCCTGTTCCTTGTCTTCTAGTTCATCTTCTTCAATCTGGGGTCTTTCTTCCTCTGGACTCTCGCTATCTTGCTCAGCTGAATGTGACGGTGTTGAAACCTCACACACCTCAAGGGATATCCCAGCAACACTCAACTCAAGGAGGGAAGAGATAGTACTGCCAGCGTTGATGTTCTTCTCAATCTTCATTACTTCTTCCACTAGCTCATGCCCACTCTTGATCTTCTTCATTTCATCTAGTATAACCTTCCTAATAGGATCATCCTCGGCACTCCAAGTGAACTCAAGACTCAAAAGTGCGAGCTTGTCTATGTCATCGAACTCATCTTGAGTAGGCACTTGTGTTGAAGGTGTTGGTTGACCAAATGGAGGACCATTTAACTCCATTGGACACATCTCCTGGTATTGAGGTATATGATTAGGAGGTGAATAAATCTGTTGTGGAGCATAGTTGTGGTTCTCCTCATTGTACCTGAATCCCTGCATTGGATAACTAGAGGCAAACGATGAGATCTCAGGGTTATTGCTCCTATATGACATATTATGGTTTTCAGGCCACCCATGTGTGTAATTGTTTTGGTATGAGCTAGGCTGTGGGGCGAAGCTCATGCCATAACAATCAAGAGGGTGAGAGTAACCATGCTGACATTCAGCGGGTGAATGGCCCTGAAATCCACAAATATGGCAGGTAGGAGCAACATAAGGATAGCCTCTAGAATAAGGATCATAAGAGCTAGGCCTATCCTCAAAAACTCCTTCTCGCTGCCAAGCTAAATCATCTAATCGATGGGAAATCTTACCTATCAGTTCTTGAACACTTTCCGTGTTGTTTGTAGTGTTGCTCGCATAAGCCTGATGATCTGAATAGTAAGCCATAACCGAGAGGATAATCCAACCTGCAAAAAGGAAAAGAAGACAAAAAGATACTAACTAGAACAGGGGTTAGTGGCTAGAGATATATCACAAATATATAAAGCACAAAAAGGAAACAAGCTAAACCTAGTCTAAAGCCTCACACAAATGCTCGACGCTAGTCCCCGGCAACGGCGCCAAAATGATCAATTGAAAGTATAGCGGGGGTTTTACGCCCCAAACTACGGATGTCGTGTTCTCCACAGGGACTAGGCGACGGCAACTATGCTCGGCTAAAGCTAGGAAGCACAATTTTAAGAGATAAATGCAGAAAATAAGAATCTAAACTAACAATGAGTGTTCCCGAAGATAATCCACAAAGAAAATGCAAAATAGCAAAGGGAGGTTCAGATATTACTTACTATCTTTTTGGTGTTTTCCTAGAACTTGAGAAATAAAAACTACAGGGGGACAACTTCAACAAAGGGAACTAACAAGACAAGAACACATATATGTATATAAAACTAGCAAGTATAAGACACGCGGAAGGAACAAGATTAGGGACAGCATACAATTGTTTCACATCACATATACATGTCACATATGTCACTGGTGCATAGCTAGCACATTGAACTTGAGATTAAAAACAATCACACCTCTGACTTCACAAAGAGCAGTCTCACTACAAAATAAAATCACAGGTATATATGTATCACACCACAAACACACATATGTATATATCGCAGGAACAGTAAACTGGACATTAATCATCAGCACACAACAATATTTTTGATGAATTACACACACACACACACACACATACTAGCAGAATACCAATTGACAAAACCAAAATATGATAGATCAAGTATCTCTCAAAGTAACAAAGCCTCAACTAGTCAGATCTCAAAACACATACACTATATTATACAAGTACTTAAACAGAGCAAACAGCAGATTGCAAGTACACTTCAAATCTGAATATTACATAAGCATCTCAAGGCACAAATCTGAATATCACACAAGGTTCACCTAGCAGTTTTCAGAAATTTGCAAGAAGTAAGAGAGGAGAGAAGCAGCAACAGTTTTAGTTTAGAGAAGAACTAGGAGCAGCAAGGAAGCGCTGGAGAAGAGCAGCAAGGGGGCGCTGGAGAGGAGCAGCAGTAGGTTCAGAGAAGAAGCAGCTGAGCGCAGTGGCAGCAGTATGTTCAGAGAAGGAGCAGCAGCAAGGTTTGGGCAAGAAGAACAGCAAAGGCGTGGGGATATTAGAGAAAGCAGCAGGAGCAGATCTTGGGAGAAGAAGAGAGGTGGAGGAGCAGCAGCGAGGTAGGCGAAGAAGGGGCAGCAGAAAGCAGTAGGGGAGGAAGAAAGATAGAGCAGCAGCGCATGGGCATTCAGTGGTGTGGTGGTGGAGCTGGTGGCGCTGATGGATGGATGCGTGAGGGGATGGATGGCGCTGGAGGTGGTGATGCGGCAGTGTTGTGGAGCGGGTGGAAGGAGATGATCGTGGTGGTGGATGGTGCGGCGGCGCGAGGTGGTGATGCGGCGGCGGTGTGGAGCAGGTGAGATGCTGGGTGGCGCATCACCACGCCGGCCTGGCTGTGGCGGCGGCCGGAGGTGGAGAAGGAGGGGTGAGGGAGAGAGATGAGTTGTGCCAGGCCCCAAGGGGATCGAAGGAGATGGCTAGGGATTTGACCCTTCTCGATCAGATCTGCCACTTTGCACTTTTGCCCTCCTTCTGTCTTCTTCCTTCCCAAGTAGATCCCCTCTCTTCTATAGTTAGCCCCCTGGTTACTTATTTTCATCTCACTCAAGTATCTTCTCCCTTCTCTTCTTTTCTTCACTCTTCTCGATAACCACCTAGACAGAATTTTGACGATTATTGGTGCCTTTGCGCACACTTCTGCAAGATAGACCAAAGACTAGTAAATGATCTTTTTTATGATTATCAAGCAATATTCAATCAATCATGGCAAGAATGGACGGATATATCACGATAGATGTTACATTTGAGTACCAGAATTATATATGTGAAATATACTTATCAATGGGTTATCTAGAAGAAATATGTTGAACTTGTTCGACATACTAATCTATGCATCCACAACTCAGAAAATCATATGTTTCCTTTGAGTTGTCCTTCTTTAGTTATACCATGACCTCCGCCTATCAGTTGATAGTCAAGGGTATGTGTGCATACTCATTGATGCCTATTATTCATGTGGTCCGTTAAGCCGTTCTATTTCGGAATGACTAGGAGAAACAAACTCCAGTACCTTATACATTTATATGATTGGGTCAAAGCAGTTGTATTCCGTAGATCAAAATGTCACTCCAGCTTTTGTTCTGTTCTTCCCTAGAGTATTATCCTCTTTTGTCAAGAATTTAATGGGAATTGCACAAGCTCTTATGAATTCTTGATGCAGTGATACATTTCGCCATCATTGTTCATTCCTCGGTTTCTGTGTTATTGTAACCGAAATGCCGACAAGTGAAGTGTGATGTGTGATATCAATACTCCTAGAAATTGCGTTGCTTGGTAGTTAATGGATGATAATTCCATTCTTAATGTGCTTGTTATTGAAACATCATTCTAAGATAGATTGTTCCACCTAGTCCATTTTCCCTATTGCACCCTTCGATCAAGAGTTAGGATTGTGTCAATCCTCGCTTATTTGATCACATCATCTTGCCTCGAAAGCAAGATTATTCCCTGGCTTACTAACATATCGGTGGTTCGTGATTTTCCGAATATCTTCTTGGAAGTATCAGCATGTCATCCTCGAAAGCAAGATTATTCCCTGACTGTTATGTTGAGCTCGTTATCAAGTTGGTTTCATGTAACCACCCACTGTCCAAGATTCTGTGTGGGGTACCCCTGAGCTAGTTGGTTGAGCAAAACATCAACTTGGAGAGTTGGAAGATGGAAGATTGTCCGAGTTAGTTCATTTTATGGGATATCTTGTATGTGTGTTGAAGAAAGACGGTGTTTTCATTGGTTGACCCTCGTGATCAGTTAATGGACCTATCATCTTACCCAAATCTTTAATTTGCGTATGGTCTAATGTCAAATCAAATCAGAACCAATGATATTCATAATGTTGTCTTACTCGTGGTTGTCCCTTGAGCATACACCATTATATCTTTTGGGTCTGACCAATGCTATCACCTTGTTCACATAATTGTGGAATTCCATCCATATGGAAACTTAGATGAATTGTTGTTGAGCCCATCAAGAACATAATTATCATCTCCATGATTCGTGTTGAACCTTAAAGCTAGTGTTGGAAACTTTGTAAGCATTACCTTCGTGCCCCATTTATGAGGTATATGCTTGGATGAAAGAAGTGACTTCCTCTAATTCATGTGCATTTGATGCAAGTTGCCGCCGTGAATTCGAGAAAGTCAATGTTGCTTCTTGTGGAATCATCCCAAGTCAGGCATGCATGTGCAATGTATACATTGGTTTGTGAGATTAGCTACCTTCATTCCATATGCATCCCTAGCACACCAAGCCATTGTGTGATTTGTTCAGGGATAAGAAGTTCATTGATAAGTCTACAAGGACTTCGATATCCTCGATGATGTTTCCCAACCAGAACTCGGTAGTATTTTGTTGTAAGACTACTATGTGGTCATGCTTGTCTGGGACAACGTGTTCACATGTGTGTAGCAGAACCAGCTCATGTTTTGGATCTTGCTATCGTAGTTCATCTCCCGAGAATCTCGCAACGTCATCTCGTCAATTTGTGTTGCAAACCTTCCTTTTTAGGCACGCTAGGTTTCCTTTTCAGGCACGCTAGGTCTAAAGCATCCTGTCACCAACTAGATCTGAATCTCAGGCAGATATGATGGTTGGAACATTCCCAACATTTGCATTTGTCCCCATCTTGCACCCGCCTTTGTGCCATTTTACTATGGTCTGCCTTTTTGGTAATTGTTGTTCAGGATCATCTTCAAAAAGTGGTCCTACCATGGGTCCCATCCATTTCCGATGATAAGCAAAAATCACTACTTGTGTTGTCTTCAACAAGGTAGTCCACGTCATCCATCCTAGTCCGAGTTTGTGAATTGCCTCAGGCTAGTATGAAGAGTTTCAATGATCTATGTATCAAAAGTAATTCTTTTTGCCACTTAAGCTAATAATTCTACGAATCACCTCCTCTAAGATGTCTCGTTATGGTATCGTGGCAACTTAACTCCTTGCTACTATAAACCCTCATCAAATTATTTCTTCTATCCTTCTGGATGTATGTTTTGTGTCTCAGCTCAAGAGATGATTCAACATCTCATTCCGTGAGTTGATCTTGAGTTGCTCGATGTCACGCCCAATATGCGACCCTATCCAAAAGGAACTTGAAGGTCCCAACAAGGATAGACCCGCATATTGAAACGCTTTTGCAAGGTGGATATCATTACATCAACATTACATAATAGATGGGGATACATACATAAGGCATACAATGCCACTCGAATACAACATCACAATACATAAGAGCATCATCCGACTACGGATGGAACACAAACAGAAACTCAAACGACATCCACCCTGCTAGCCCAGGCTGCCGACCTGGAACCTATCCCCTGATCGAAGAAGAAGCAGAAGAAGAACTCAACGCAAGCAAGCATCGCTCTCGCGTCATGATCATCGCAGAACATGTACCTGCAACTGTTGTTGTAGTAATCTGTGAGCCACGAGGACTCAGTAATCCCATTACCATGGGTATCAAGACTAGCAAAGCTTAAAGAGAAAGGAAGGGGTAAAGTGGTGAGGCTGCAGCGGCGACTAAGCATATATGGTGGCTAACATACGCAAATAAGAGCGAGAAGAGAGCAAGCAGAACGGTCGTGAAGCTAGCAATGATCAAGAAGTGATCCTGAACTCCTACTTACGTCAAACATAACCCAAAAACCTTGTTCACTTCCCGGACTCCGCCGAAAAGAGACCATCATGTATACACACACGATTGATGCGTTTTAATTCGGATCTGGTGTCAAGTTATCTACAACCGGACATTAACAAATTCCCATCTGCCTATAACCGCAGGCACGGCTTTCGAAAGATTATACCCTGCAGGGGTGTCCCAACTTAGCCCATGATAAGCTCTCGCGATCAACGAAGGATATACCTTCTCCCAGGAAGACCCGATCAGACTCGGAATCCCGGTTTACAAGACATTTCGATAATGGTAAAACAAGACCAGCAAAGCCGCCCGGTGCACCGACAATCCTGATAGGAGCTGCACATATCTCGTTCTCAGGGCAACACCGGATAGGTCAGCCTACGAGTAAAACTAGCCCTCGAGTTGCCCCGAGGTGGCCCCGGAGTCTGCCCAGTTCGGACCAACACTTAGACAAGCACTGGCCCGGGGGGGCTAAAATAAAGATAACCCTCGAGAGAGCGACTCCCAAGGGAAAAGGTAGGTGGTGGTGAGGCAAATAGTAAAATCAAGGTTGGGCCTTGCTGGAGGAGTTTTATTCAAAGCGAACTGTCGAGGGGGTCCCATAAATCACCCGACCGTGTAAGGAACGCAAAATCCGGGAACATAACACCGGTATGACGGAAACTAGGGCGGCAAGAGCGGAACAAAACACCAGGCAAAAGGTCGAGTCTTCCACCCTTTACCAAGTATATAGATGCATTAATTAAATAAGAGATATTGTGATATCCCAACATAATCCTGTTCACCATAGAGCAATCTTCAACTTCACCTGCAACTAACAACGCTATAAGAAGGGCTGAGCAAAGCGGTAACATAGCCAAACAATGGTTTGCTAGGAAGGGTGTCAAAGGTTAGAGGTTCATGGCAATTTGGGAGGCTTGAAGAGCAAATGATAGGTAACGCAACATAGCGATAGAACGAAGCAACTAGCATAGCAATGATAGTAGTGAGATCCAGGGTAGCGGTCATCTTGCCTGAAATCCTGCAAGGAAGAAGAACGAGTCCATGAAGAAGACGAACGGATGAAGCCGAACCAACCGTAGACGAACGAATCCTCATGATCGCAACGAAACAGGAACTAACAAGAAGAGGCACACAACATGGTAAACACACCACACATGAGCAAGGCATGATGCACAACAAGCATGATGCATGACAAGACTACATGAAGCTACTCATGGCAAGAGATGATGCAAACAAGAGCAACACATCAAGGCAAGTTTAAATGAGGCCGGGAACAACATATAACAATTCCGGTAAGTCCTCATATGCAAATTTCGAAATTGGTCCAGATCTGAATAAACCTTATGTTCAAGTTGTTAAACAGCAAGTTAAGATGCACAAAGATGATCTACACGAGATTCTAGTCAAGTTACATATAAAGTTCATTAGATTCGGAGCTACAGCCTAGAAGATATGAGCAAAACAAGTTAAACATGAAATTGATGCAAAATGCGTACAAACATCAATCAAACACCTCAAAACATGGATGCAACATGATAATATCGAACTACATGCAAAATCAAGCAAGTTTCATATAGAGCACACTCAAAACGGAGCAACGGTTCAACACACACACATGAAACAAGTTTAAAGGACAAGCTGTCCAAAACAGCAACTAGGCATATTGCAAGCATCAAAGCAACATGCTACAACATCTCAACATGAAAACAAAAGATATGGGCATGATGTACAGGTAAAGCATAACAAAACATGAACACTGAGCTATCTCTAGAAATCACTAGAACATGCTCAAACACACATGGTAAGATTGCAAGTAATAACAATTCAGACTTTGCAGAAAATAATATCAGGTTGCAATGTTTAGAGCTATCAAACAACATGTTACAAGAACTTATCATGGCAAACAAAGGCATGGCATGAATCTACTAATTGCATAGGTCAATAGTCCTTTACTGACCATAAGCCAAAAAGGATCAGAAAATATGATGGCACCCACGTAAACATAGCAAGTTATAATACAGATTCATACATGGCAGGAACATAATTATGAAGGCATGTAGATGAGCTTGTGCAACTCACTACAGAGCAAAACATGGCATGTCAAGGCAACCAACAGTAAGAAGACATATTTGTGAAGCTAGGCATGGCAAGAGCAAGCCCATAGGGTGCATGGATCACTAGGAAAACACATGGCATCAACTGAACTTAATGTTAACAGGCTGACAGCAACATTATGAAGCAACTTTGGAGTAAGATTACAACAAGCTACAGCAACCTATAAATGCAACCAGGGGCATGGATGGATAGAGGATGACATGTAGATCGAAACATATTTAGTGGGCATCTCTTGATTATGCATAGAATGATTAGTAGCAACATGTTTATATAGCATCACGAAATAACAGATTCAGCCTAGCAAAACAGCAACATCATGTACCCTACTTAACAAGCTCGATTCACTCACCACAAGTCATTGCATGACAATATAAGCATAGCATCATCAAGAAGACATGTTTATGTAACAAACCAAGTCAAGAACAAGTCCATAGCATGCAAGGATCAACTATAGCAACCTCGTCCAAATTGAATAACATGTAAACAATCTGCCAGGAAACATTTCGAAGCAAAAGTAGAGCACGAAAAATACATTCTAGACTACTCCATAATTGCAAAAAAGGGCATGAATGGATAGACAATAACCACATGTTCAAAACACCCTTACTGAAGTATCTCAAAATATGCATGGATCTCTCTGTAGCATCAAGTTTACATGGCATCAAAATAACAGCAGAACAGGGACTAAAATCAGCAACATCACGATATCTAGTTTGCATGCTTGTGCTAGTCACCACATTGATCACAAAAATACATGGTAAGCACCTCTGTAAATAAGACATAGCCTAGTTCAAAACACATGTAGACATCAATCTCATAGGATGCACACATCAATCATGGCAAAAATGACAAAAGAGCTCGTTCTGTTAACAGACAGCAGAAAACATTATGAAGCACTCTTACAACGATGATTCAGGCATCAAGATGACCTCAAATTAACATGATGAAATGGAACCAAATGATGTACTCATTGAGGCGAACAATTTGACATATTACACGCACGAAACGGAGCTACGGATGCAGAGATACGATACGATGAACATGGCATGAAAATACTGGAATCTGGGGACTTAGGGATTTTCGGGATCAACCTCAGGCAGTTCCAGATCTGGACCTGGCGCGATCCACGAGGATGGCCGGAGCTCATGTCGGGGAAGAAGAAGAAGGAGGCGGCCGGGGGGAGCTGCGGCGGCAGGGCGCGGGGCGGACCCGGCCGGGACGGCGCCGGTCGG
>NC_041387.1:340059985-340067158 GCF_002162155.2 Triticum dicoccoides | reverse complement strand
CGCGGGCCCGCGATGGGCTCCGCGGGCCGGCGGCGGAGGGTGGCGGCCGCGCGCCATGTGGCAGCCTCCGATTGGCGCAGGGAGCGGCAGCGGACATGTCCGGCCGGGGGCGGACGTGTCCGGCGCGGAGAGGGGGGAATTTTAGGGTTTCGTCTGCGAAATCATCCGCAAATTTCGGGGGAGGGGCTAGATTTATAGGTAGAGGGAGCTAGGGGAGTCCAAATGAGGAGCGGTTTTCAGCCACGCGATCGTGATCGAACGACCGAGAGCATGGAGGGGAGTTTGCTGGGTTTTGGGCCACTTTGGAAGGGGTGTTGGGCTGCAAAGAGAGAGGGACTTTACGGTTACCCGGTTAACCGTTGGAGTGTCAAACGACCTCCAAATGGCCCGAAACTTGACAGGCGGTCTACCAGTGCTATACCAAGGCCACTTGGTAAGCCTCGGTCCATTCCGAGAACATTTAACACCTGCTCACCAACAGAGGCAAGAAGGGGACGCCGGGGAGCATAGGAGCGCCGGATTGCAAAACGGACAACGGGGAAACTGCTCGAATGCATGAGACGAACACGTATGCAAAATGAAATGCACATGATGACATGATATGAAATGCAGATGATGACATGGCAAAATGCAACACGCAAGCAAATGACATGGAAACGACGGCGAATAACTGGCAGACACCTGGCGCATCGGATCCGGGGCGTTACAACACTTCTCCACTAACAAGAGATCTCGTCCCGAGATCTTAGGACCGAGACGGAAGGGAAAAGGGATGAGGTGAAACAAGAACTCAAGAGAAGAAGCAAAGAATCGAGAGCACTCGAGAAGAAGAGAGGAACGACGAGAATGACGAGAATCGAAAGCTCTTGGAATCAGATAGACTATGAAAGCACTCTGGTTAGAACGAGATAAGAAACCAATAAGACTGAAAGGATTTAGGTAGCACTCCGTCTGAAACATGGAGGAATAGAACACGAGCTTCACACGATGGAATGACACTTGACGAGATGAACAACGCAAAGCCTCCGGAAAAATTGAAATAATTGAATGAAAGAACGGAGAAGAAAATGACAACTTGTGCCACGAATGAAATAGAAAGCAACTTTAGAAAGAAAAGATTGAATGGAGTTGTTGAGAAAATTCAACAACTAAAAGAATAAGCTTGTTGTGGACTTATGGAAAACATCTCAAAATTATGAGGTGATAACCGACCACAAACGAAAATGATTGGATCGCTTAGAGGAACGAAGAAATGCAAAACTCCACTTCGAAAGAAATACGGAGAATTAATTGCACTTCGACAATCAAGAAGGAAATATATTTGAACTCCACCGACAAGAATCTTGAAGAACTCTTGAAGAATGAATTAAATCATGAAGAACCACCATGAAGAACTCCGGTACAAAAGGATGACGAGATAAGATTGAAGGATGGAAAGAATAAGATGAGCCTTGCAATGATTTAGATGGAGGTTCCGACAAAATAGTCGAGGAAAACTTGAACTCCGAAAAAGAATAAAGATGCAAACACTTGGAACTAGAATTTATTCCTCAAGAACAAATTCCTATGGAAGGGATTAATCACTTGGATAAAATAAGAATAAGATTTATTGTATGCTTATCCTTCATCAAATTAAATTGATGACAAGCAATGGATTTTTCATACTACTTATTCTTCTTGAAAAAGGATTAAGGAGGGACATGTCGCAAACTTGACAAGGTCTTCATGAACCACCGGTAGGATTGAAAAGAACGAATGAATTAATATGATGAACAAGGAAAAAGAATCTTGAATGAACCACCGTTAGAAATGAAAATGACTAATAAAAGAGACTGAATCACCGGGAAGAATTTGAAGAACAAATATGCTTGAGGGGATTTAGATGCAAAAGAACAAAGAGATGTTGAGCTGGTTAAAGAACACTTGAACGAAGCACCGGGATAATTTGGATAACAGTAGTTGAAATGATGGCCTCCGGTGAAAAGAAATGGAAAAACAACTCCTGACATACTCCGGATGGGTAAGAAAAAATTATCTGGCAAATGGAATAATTCGCGAGGATAACCTGAAGCTAGAACCATGAAACTTCAAAAGAACGGACAAGATTTAAGAGGAACTCTTCTTTGATCTTCAGATGACGACGAGAAACACCACCAAAATAACTGAGATACTCCGGGAGGATGAAAAGCGAAGAGGCTGAGCCAACAATGAAAATGATTTGAAATCGATCTTGGAAAGGCATCTGACTGATGGAACCCATTCTTTCGTCAAACTTGAAAAGAATTTGAGAATAACTCCGGGGGAATTAGAAGAGTCAGGTAAGATCCTGGAAAAAGACCTGTGGGTTAGGGCCCACTGAAGAGAAAACACCGTTGGAAAGGATTGATGAACAGATAGATGATGCACCGGAACAATTGAAATATTTGAATGAGGTGACAACCTCGAATTAAATGGAACCCAGACGAATCTCCTGAGAAGTCTTGAACACTCCGTAAGGATAAAATGGCGAGAGGCAAACGAGCAAGGAGAACACTTCGAGGAAAAGAATATGATCAACACCGAAAAACTTGAATTGGATCCACCGGAGAAGAAAAAGAGATGAAGAATGACGAACGAGATGAGAATTCACTGGTTGAAATGATTGAGGGAAGACTGAAGAGGTTCCGCACGAATGAGATAGATGGTCGAAAGAGACTCAGGCTCCGGGAAGAAAAAGGGTGGGAGGGCGGGAAAACAAAGGCACCTTGGAAGGGGAAACGACGAATATCTTGAAGAGAAAACACCGGTTGAAGAAAGCAAAGGCTTCACACGAGTAGGATGGATACTTGATTACGGACTCCGATCCAAAGAAGAAAAGGGGAGGGCGGGTGGGAAAAGAAAACAACTGAGGATTGAACTCAAAGATGAAGAGAGTCGAGTCGACTTGACGAGAAATGCACCGGATGAAAAGAGCTGAGGAACAACGATCGGAAAACCAACTGCGTGATCCTAAGAAAAATTTTGAAGGGGAAGAGGAGTAGTTCAAAACACCTACGTCAAGATTCCTTACCAGAGAGACGAAGGGGACTGAGGAGTAAAAAGAATTCCTACTCTCCGATATAACTAGACTCCGAAAACAGTTTTCTTCTAGACTCAACAACGGCCAAACTACACGATCAATCAAGGGGGCTCCTAGGGTCGGTCGAGGCTCTGATACCAACTTGTCACGCCCAATATGCGACCCTATCCAAAAGGAACTCGAAGGTCCCATCAAGGATAGACCCGCATATTGAAATGCTTTTGCAAGGTGGATATCATTACATCAACATTACATAATAGATGGGGATACATACATAAGGCATACAATGCCACTCGAATACAACATCACAATACATAAGAGCATCATCCAACTACGGATGGATCACAAACAGAAACTCAAACGACATCCACCCTGCTAGCCCAGGCTGCCGACCTGGAACCTATCCCCTGATCGAAGAAGAAGCAGAAGAAGAACTCAACGCAAGCAAGCATCGCTCTCGCGTCATGATCATCGCAGAACCTGTACCTACAACTGTTGTTGTAGTAATCTGTTAGCCACGAGGACTTAGCAATCCCATTATCATGGGTATCAAGACTAGCAAAGCTTAAAGAGAAAGGAAGGGGTAAAGTGGTGAGGCTGCAGCAGCGACTAAGCATATATGGTGGCTAACATACGCAAATAAGAGCGAGAAGAGAGCAAGCAGAACGGTCGTGAAGCTAGCAATGATCAAGAAGTGATCCTGAACTCCTACTTACGTCAAACATAACCCAAAAACCGTGTTCACTTCCCGGACTCCGCCGAAAAGAGACCATCATGGCTACACACACGGTTGATGCGTTTTAATTCGGATCTGGTGTCAAGTTATCTACAACCGGACATTAACAAATTCCCATCTGCCTATAACCGCAGGCACGGCTTTCGAAAGATTATACCCTGCAGGGGTGTCCCAACTTAGCCCATGATAAGCTCTCGCAATCAACGAAGGATATACCTTCTCCCAGGAAGACCCGATTAGACTCGGAATCCCGGTTTACAAGACATTTCGACAATGGTAAAACAAGACCAGCAAAGCCGCCCGATGCGCCGACAATCCCGATAGGAGCTGCACATATCTTGTTCTCAGGGCAACACCGGATAGGTCAGCCTACGAGTAAAACTAGCCCTCGAGTTGCCCTGAGGTGGCCCCGCAGTCTGCCCGGTTCAGACCAACACTTAGACAAGCACTGGCCCGGGGGGGCTAAAATAAAGATGACCCTCGAGAGAGCGACTCCCAAGGGAAAAGGTAGGTGGTGGTGAGGCAAATGGTAAAACCAAGGTTGGGCCTTGCTGGAGGAGTTTTATTCAAAGCGAACTGTCGAGGGGGTCCCATAAATCACCCGACCGCGTAAGGAACGCAAAATCCGGGAACATAACACCTGTATGACGGAAACTAGGGCGGCAAGAGTGGAACAAAACACCAGGCAAAAGGCCGAGTCTTCCACCCTTTACCAAGTATATAGATGCATTAATTAAATAAGAGATATTGTGATATCCCAACATAATCCTGTTCACCATAGAGCAATCTTCAACTTCACCTGCAACTAACAACGCTATAAGAAGGGCTGAGTAAAGCGGTAACATAGCCAAACAATGGTTTGCTAGGAAGGGTGTCAAAGGTTAGAGGTTCATGGCAATTTGGGAGGCTTAAAGAGCAAATGATAGGTAACGCAACATAGCGATAGAATGAAGCAACTAGCATAGCAATGATAGTAGTGAGATCCAGGGTAGCGGTCATCTTGCCTGAAATCCTGCAAGGAAGAAGAACGAGTCCATGAAGAAGACGAACGGATGAAGCCGAACCAACCGTAGACGAACGAATCCTCACGATCGCAACGAAACAGGAACTAACAAGAAGAGGCACACAACATGGCAAACACACCACACATGAGCAAGGCATGATGCACGACAAGCATGATGCATGACAAGACTACATGATGCTACTCATGGCAAGAGATGATGCAAACAAGAGCAACACATCAAGGCAAGTTTAAATGAGGCCGGGAACAACATATAACAATTCCGGTAAGTCCTCATATGCAAATTTCGAAATTGGTCCAGATCTGAATAAACCTTATGTTCAAGTTGTTAAACAGCAAGTTAAGATGCACAAAGATGATCTACACGAGATTCTAGTCAAGTTACATATAAAGTTCATTAGATTCGGAGCTACGGCCTAGAAGATATGAGCAAAACAAGTTAAACATGGCATTGATGCAAAATGCGTACAAACATCAATCAAACACCTAAAAACATGGATGCAACATGATAATATGGAACTACATGCAAAATCAAGCAAGTTTCATATAGAGCACACTTAAAACGGAGCAACGGTTCAACACACACACATGAAACAAGTTTAAAGGACAAGCTGTCCAAAACAGCAACTAGGCATATTGCAAGCATCAAAGCAACATGCTACAACATCTCAACATGAAAACAAAAGATATGGGCATGATGTACAGCATCTCAACATGCTATAGCATCTCAACATGAAAACAAAACATGAACACTGAGCTATCTCTAGAAATCACTAGAACATGCTCAAACACACATGGTAAGATTGCAAGTAATAACAATTCAGACTTTGCAGAAAATAACATCAGGTTGCAATGTTTAGAGCTATCAAACAACATGTTACAGGAACTTATCATGGCAAACAAAGGCATGGCATGAATCTACTAATTGCATAGATCAAGAGTCCTTTACTGACCATAAGCCAAAAAGGATCAGAAAATATGATGGTACCCACGTAAACATAGCAAGTTATAATACAGATTCATACATGGCAGGAACATAATTATGAAGGCATGTAGATGAGCTTGTGCAACTCACTACAGAGAAAAACATGGCATGTCAAGGCAACCAACAGTAAGAAGACATATTTGTGAAGCTAGGCATGGCAAGAGCAAGGCCATAGGGTGCATGGATCACTAGGAAAACACATGGCATCAACTGAACTTAATGTTAACAGGCTGACAGCAACATTATGAAGCAACTTTGGAGCAAGATTACAACAAGCTACAGCAACCTATAAATGCAACCATGGGCATGGATGGATAGAGGATGACATGTAGATCAAAACATATTTAGTGGGCATCTCCAGATTATGCATATAATGATTAGTAGCAACATGTTTATATAGCATCACGAAATAACAGATTCAGCCTAGCAAAACAGCAACATCATGTACCCTACTTAACAAGCTCGATTCACTCACCACAAGTCATTGCATGACAATATAAGCATAGCATCATCAAGAAGACATGTTTATGTAACAAACCAAGTCAAGAACAAGTCCATAGCATGCAAAGATCAACTATAGCAACCTCGTCCAAATTGAATAACATGTAAACAATCTGCCAGAAAACATTTTGAAGCAAAAGTAGAGCACGAAAATACATTATAGACTACTCCATAATTGCGAAAAGGGCATGAATGGATAGACAATAACCACATGTTCAAAACACCCTTACTGAAGTATCACAAAATATGCATGGATCTCTCTGTAGCATCAAGTTTACATGGCATCAAAATAACAGCAGAACAGGGACTAAAATCAGCAACATCACGATGCCTAGTTTGCATGCTTGTGCTGGTCACCACATTGATCACAAAAATACATGGTGAGCACCTCTGTAAAGAAGACATAGCCTAGTTCAAAACACATGTAGACATCAACCTCATAGGATGCACACATCAATCATGGCAAAAATGATAAAAGAGCTCGTTCTGTTAACAGACAGCAGAAAACATTATGAAGCACTCTTACAACGATGATTCAGGCATCAAGATGACCTCAAATTAACATGATGCAATGGAATGAAATGATTTACTCTTTGAGGCAAACAATTTGACATATTACACGCACGAAACGGAGCTACGGATGCAGAGATACAATAAGATGAACATGGCATGAAAATATTGGAATCTGGGGACAGGGATTTTCGGGATCAACCTCAGGCAGTTCCAGATCTGGACCTGGCGCAATCCGCGAGGATGGCCGGAGCTCGTGTCGAGGAAGAAGAAGAAGGAGGCGGCCGGGGGGAGCTGCGGCGGCAGGGCGCGGGGCGGACCCGGCCGGGACGGCGTCGGTCGGGGGCGGAGGCG
The DNA here is from genome assembly GCF_002162155.2 of Triticum dicoccoides. Lineage (NCBI taxonomy): Eukaryota > Viridiplantae > Streptophyta > Magnoliopsida > Poales > Poaceae > Triticum > Triticum dicoccoides. The sequence continues at coordinate 340,059,993 of NC_041387.1, read as the reverse complement.
AGCGGGGC